>NC_066527.1:21320642-21350642 GCF_024679095.1 Eriocheir sinensis | reverse complement strand
TGCATCCTGAACCAGATTGTCATACTCATGGCATAGTATTTCCCGGTTTCTGACGCCTAACTATTGCCAAGAAACATCAGGAGTTAACTATTTTAACGATGATTTTAAGTGAATCTACTTATTGGGGTCCAGGAGACAGTTTTTGGGTGGGAAGTCGGTAAATATAAGAGGCTGAGTAAGACAATCTGGCAACTTTGTCTTGAACGGGGAAATCACCCGCGAAAACCCAGCCAATTTTCTCTGTGGGTAATAATAGTAATGTGGAAAATAAGATAAAAGGTAAGGAAAGAAGAAGAAAATAATAAGCATCAGTGAAGGGTACACATATCCCAGACAGCGAGAAGAACACATCAGGGAGTGCCGTTAGAAAGGGTATACTCCCGACCTACAACTGAACTGAGCCCGAGACGCTTAAAAGGACAGAGATACAAACAAAATGAGATGCAAAAGTGACCCTGATGATAGTTTTACACGGCTTCTGCATCATGAACGGGGAAATCACCCATGAAAACCCGGTTACTCTTCTCTGTGGCTTGGGTAATGGTAGTAATGTGAGCTAGAGACGCTTAAAAAGACAGAAATACAAACAAAATGAGATGTAAAAGTGACCCTGGTGATAGTTTTACTCGGCTTCTGCATCATGAATGGGGAAATCAACCATGAAAACCCGGCCAATCTTCTCTGTGGCTTGGGTAATGGTAGTAATGTGAGCCCGAGACGCTTAAAAAGACAGAAATACAAACAAAATGAGATGCAATAGTAACCCTGGTGATAGTTTTACACGACCTCTGCATTTGGAACAGGGAAATCAACCATGAAAACCCAGTTAATCTTCTCTGAGGCCTTGGGTAATAGTAGTAATGTGAGCTAGAGACGTTTAAAAAGACGGGGACATAGAAATACAGACAAATAGAGCTACACAGATACAGGGCGATCCTGGTGATAGCTTTACACTGACTCTGCACCCTGAATAGAAAAGTCACCCATGAAAACCCGGTTACTCCTCTCTGTGGCCTTGGGTAATAGTCGTAATGGGATCCCGAAACATTCAGAAAGACAGATACAGAGACACAGACAAAGCTACAGAGACACAGACAAGCAGAGATACAGAGATAGAGTGATCCTGGGTAATTGTGGAGAGAAGTACAACAGCATGTGAGATCTTGGTAATGTTATTATTCTCGTGGGGGCAATATTGGAGGTGCGTAGTGAATCTCCATATTTACCTGATCCTGGTGATAGCTTGACACCCACTTCTCTACGCCTGTTTGAAGTTGAAAAGCCTCTCGTAGACGTTTCCGGGGTTTTCATGGCCTGTTTTGTGATCCTGGTGATAGTTTGACACGACTTCTCTACGCCTGTTTGAAGTTGAAAAGCCTCTCGTAGACATTTCTGGGGTTTTCATGGCCTGTTTTGTGATCCTGGTGATAGTTTGACATCCACCTCTCTACGCCTGTTTGAATTTGAAAAGCCTCTCGTAGACGTTTCCGGGGTTTTCATGGCCCGTTTTGTGATCCTGGTGATAGTTTGACACCCACTTCTCTACGCCTGTTTGAATTTGAAAAGCCTCTCGTAGACGTTTCCGGGGTTTTCATGGCCTGTTTTGTGATCCTGGTGATAGTTTGACACCCACTTCTCTACGCCTGTTTGAATTTGAAAAGCCTCTCGTAGACGTTTCCGGGGTTTTCATGGCCTGTTTTGTGATCCTGGTGATAGTTTGACATCCACTTCTCTACGCCTGTTTGAAGTTGAAAAGCCTCTCGTAGACGTTTCCGGGGTTTTCATGGCCTGTTTTGTGATCCTGGTGATAGTTTGACACGACTTCTACACCACGAGCTTGAAAACAAACACACGAAAACCCGGTTACACTTCTCTGTGGGCTTGGGAAACACTCGTAATGTGAACCCGGCACATTTAAAAGTATGCCTGGTTAACTTATTCGCCTCCATTCCCTATTGTTTACCTTCCCTGCTTCCCCCGCCGTCCGCCAGAGGGCTAGACGGGCCGCCGGGTTGCCAAGTCTCGCCAGGCGCGTCCACTTTGATATATTATTAACGGTAAACAGGATTTTCTGAGCCTCGTAAAAGTGCTTAATAACGCCTCCATCACAGCGCTTGGTTTAGTAAGTAAGAGAAGATACGGCTTATTGCAGCACACACACACACACACACACACACATACACACACACACACACACACACACACAGACAAGGACACGCACGTACACACGAACAAATACGCACACACAGAAGGGATTACTCTTTGTCCCAATCAAGGTGTGTGTGTGTGTGTGTGTGTGTGTGTGTGTGTTTATTACAAAAGCTATCCATCCCTGTACGTAATTTGCTTCTCTCTCTCTCTCTCTCTCTCTCTCTCTCTCCATTGATCCATCCATCCATCCATCCATCTATCTATCTATCTATCTATCTATCTAGCTCTCAGCGTTGCAAAGTCTTATTAACAAGGAAAAGGATTGAAACAGAATCATAAAACATTCCCAGAGGACAGAGGAAAAAGTTAGACCCAAAGTTAAAAGAGAATACGCAAAACTTGTAAAAGGCAACGACATTATAAAACAAAGAAAAAGTGCAATAAACCTTTTAAGAAAAGACGAAAATACGGAAAACTAATAGAACTGAAAATTAATTGGTTTGAGAACTCCGCAAAAAAAAATTGAAACCTCCTAGAATTTATAATGAGAATGAAAATTACTAGAGCGAAATGAAAAGTGAGAACGAAATGGAAGGAAAACGATAAGAAATTAAAACTTTTTATGGTAGGACTGAAAACTAATAGGATTGAAGACTAGGCAAAAGAACAAGACTGGATATTAATAGGATCGAATCAACTATGAGGATTGAAGACTAAGCAAAAGAACAAGACTGGTTATTAATAGGATCGAATCAACTATGAGGATTGAAGACTAAGCAAAAGAACAAGACTGGATATTAATAGGATCGAATCAACTATGAGGATTGAAGACTAAGCAAAAGAACAAGACTGGATATTAATAGGATCGAATCAACTATGAGGATTGAAGACTAAGCAAAAGAACAAGACTGGATATTAATAGGATTGAATAAACTAACAGGATTGAAGACTAAGCAAAAGAACAAGACTGGATATTAATAGGATTGAATAAACTAACAGGATTGAAGACTAAGCAAAAGAACAAGACTGGATATTAATAGGATTGAATAAACTAACAGGATTGAAGACTAAGCAAAGAACAAGACTGGATATTAATAGGATTGAATAAACTAACAGGATTGAAGACTAAGCAAAAGAACAAGACTGGATATTAATAGGATTGAATAAACTAACAGGATTGAAGACTAAGCAAAATAACAAGACTGGATATTAATAGGATCGAATCAACTATGAGGATTGACGACTAAGCAAAAGAACAAGAATGGATATTAATAGGATTGAATAAACTAACAGGATTGAAGACTAAGCAAAATAACAAGACTGGATATTAATAGGATCGAATCAACTATGAGGATTGACGACTAAGCAAAAGAACAAGAATGGATATTAATAGGATCGAATCAACTAAGAGGATTGAAGACTAAGCAAAAGAACAAGAATGGATATTAATAGGATCGAATCAACTAAGAGGATTGAAGACACACACACACACAAAAAAAAAAGACTGAAAAAGAATAGGATTGAAAACTAATTAGATTGAAAAGATACCAAAAAAAAAGAGAATTGAAAACTAAAAGGAAGGAAAACGAAGAGGAATGAAAAGTAGTAGGATTGAAAACTAACAGGATTGAAGACTAAGCAAAAGATTTAACACACACACACACACACACACACACACACACACACACACACACACACACACACACACACGCACACACACATACACACACAACAAAGACTGAAAACGAATAGGATTGAAAACTAATTAGATTGAAAAGATACCAAAAAGAAAATCATAAAAAACTGAGACAATTGAAAACTCGGCAAAAAAAATATTAAAAACGAATAGTACTTAAAACTAAACGGATTGAAAAAGTAACAAAAGACAATTAGAAAACTAGTACATTCTTTTTTTTTTGTTCTTATTTTATCCAATTATCAAAATTCCTTTGTGGGTTTTTTTTTTTTTTTTTTTTGCTATTTCAGATTTGTTTTCAATATTTTTTCTTCAATTTTCTCTTCCTGCCGTTTATCAATAGTGTTCTTCATTGTTTTCTCTCTTTTAGGGGTTGGAAATAAATATGAAAACGCTTTATTCTCAGCAAAACTAAGACTAAACCGAGTAGTACTGAAAACTAGCAGGATCAAAAGCAAGAAGGAAGAGTTTCAAACGCATGGCAAACAAATCGCTTCTGAGAAAAACAATACTGCAAACAGCGCGGCCAGAGGGAGGTTGCAACACCCAGCAAGGCGTATTACACAGGCTTCAGCGGCGAGGGATACGATTGTCATTTATTTCCGACATATTTTAAAAGGGATCAGCGCCGAGGAGGAAGATTATGTTTCTGATGTGTTATACAAGAAGTAGTTTCGACAAGTGTTTTAATATTTCTGACTAAAAGAATGAAAAATAAAAACGAAGTAGACTGTTGATAACCGGCAAAAAAGAAATATGAACAAAAAAATAATGAATAAATCTAACGAGTAATGAATACCGAAGGGAAAATTAATAAAAATGAATGAATGAATAACAAAGAAATCTAAAATAACAAAAAAAGAAACTATTGATAAGCGACAAAAAAGTAAAATAGAACAAAATATAATGAAAAAAATATATAAATTGACTTATTATTAATACCACTGATGATATTTTACCATTATTGCTATTATTATTATTATTATTATTATTATTATTATTATTATTATTATTATTATTATTATCATTTCTATCATTAGTATTACTTTTTTATAGGCAAAACAAATACATTATGCATATTATGAGTTCAAGGCTCCTCTAATACATACAAAATAATAATAATAATAATAATAATAATAATAATAATAATAATAATAATAATAACAATACCTTTCTCATCAAAGCACCTAAATTAATTAATAAAAAATCATTCATAATTATAAGACCCGGCAATAAAAGGAACCAAATCACCCTCATTACCGTGGACAAAGGAACACACACACACACACACACACACACACACACACACACACACACACACACACACACACACACACACACACACACAGACGCACGCACGCACGCACAGGGAGAATTACATGAGAATAAATATACAGAAACACCCATATATATACAAAGAAATACACACACACACACACACACACACACACACACACACACACACACACACACACACAGACAGACACACACACACACAAGATACAGCACACTAAATCCGGGTTATTGTACCACACGGTCTTGGCAACACTGTTCACACACTTTATTTCTCTCCTTCCTTTTTTAATCTTCTTCGTGTCCTCCCTCCTAAATCATCATCGTCAGCAGCAGCAGCAACGGCGAACGAAGATCCAATTTCGAGTTTCCAACGGGGTCACAATAATTGACTTCTGATATTTATTTGTCTGTATTTTTCTTGCTTTCTTTTGTCCTTTTTATTTATTTCATTTATTTTCTCTCTTTGCCGGTTTCATAAAGTTTGGTTTTCT
Source organism: Eriocheir sinensis (assembly GCF_024679095.1). Taxonomy (NCBI): domain Eukaryota; kingdom Metazoa; phylum Arthropoda; class Malacostraca; order Decapoda; family Varunidae; genus Eriocheir; species Eriocheir sinensis. The sequence goes on along the minus strand of NC_066527.1, from coordinate 21,345,008 downwards.
GTAATTTCGCGTTTTATTTTTCTTTTTCTTCTGGTCTTTTCATTATTTTTTTCTTGTTTTTTTTATTATTTTAGGATTGTTTTTTTTCTTCTAATTATTATCATCTATATGGTTTTCTATCTATCTTTCCATCTATCTGTCTAACTATCCATCCATCTATCGTTTTCTTTTTCGCTGTTTTTCCCCTTCACACATCATTATTTTTTTTCCTTTCAATTTTCTTTTTCTTTATTTTGCTTTGTTTCTGTTTACTTTTCTTTCCTGAGCTATCCCTCTCTCTCTTTCTATCTCTATATCATTCTATCAATCTCTCTGTCAATCAGTCTAACTATATAAGCATCTATCTATCTATCAATCTCCATTCCTTTATCTATCCCTCTATCTATCTATTTATCTATCTACATATCATTTTCTTTTCCCTCTTCTCTCTTCACAGTCACTTTATATCTTTCCTTTCGATATTTCTAGTTCATATTTGTCTTAGTTGGGGTATTTTTACCTTTCTTTTTTGTCTTTTTTTCCTCACTATCTATCATATTAACTCTCTCTCTCTCTCTCTCTCTCTCTCTCTCTCTCTCTCTCTCTCTCTATCTATCTATCTCTCAACTCAAACACTTTCACAATCTCTCGTCTCCCTTCCACGTATCTTTCACCTTATTATTCCATCCACGAGCAACCGCCTCCTCCTCCTCCTCCTCCTCCTCCTCCTCCTCTTCCTCCTCCTCCTCCTCCTCCTCTGCCAAGTCACTCTCTTCCTTGCCTCTAATTAACAAGACAGTGGAAGTTTCTTTTTTTTTTTTCTTTTCGTGCTAACAATATACGAGTGTGTGATGGAGATTAATTTTTCGTTTTTTTTTTTTTTTTTTTTTTAATTCTGTTGAGCGACCTGATTTTTTTCTTTCTTTCCTTTTTCCTTCTTTTCTTTCCTTTGCATTTTATTTTGGTTGTGTTTTCTTTCTCTTTTCCAATCCTCTCTTCGTTTCCTGATTTTCCTTTTTTTTTCTTTCTTCCTTTCTTCCTTTCTTTCTTTTCTCTTCAATTTGTTTTTTGGTTGTGCTTTCTTTTCTTTATCAATTCTCTTTTCGTTTCCTTTCCTACCTCTTTTGTATTGTCCTGTCCTTCCTTCCTTCCATTCTTTCTGCTTCTTCTTTCCTCTTCTTATTCTATACTTTTATCGTCATTTATTGTAATTTTGTTCGTTATCTCTTTTATTATTTATTCCCCTATACAGCTTTCCTCATATTCATTTTCTTTTCATCGTTTCTTACTGTAATTTTCCTGGTCTCCGTTTTCTTTACATAATTTTTCGCTGCAATGTTCCTCCGTATCTTCATTTCCTTTTCTTGATTAGTTTTCAGACACAGACAGACATGAATATTTACCAAGTTTTTAGTGCTTTCTTTCCATTCCGCCTCGAAATTGTTTTACGTGGAGACAAACACTAATATCTGGTCTGCTATATTTTTTACCATTATTCTCTCTTTCATTTTCTTTTTGTTTAATTTTGAGATACAGACAGACAGATTAGCTAAAGTTTTCGTATTTTATTTCCACCTCGTTCGCTTTTCAAATTGTTTTACGGATAGACAAATACTAAAACTAGGTCTGCTTCATTAATTTATACTTTTGATCTCCATACCATTTACTTTTGTTTAATTTCCAGATACAGACAGTCAGATTAGCTAAAGTTTTCGTATTTTATTTCCATTCGTTCGCTTTCCAAATAGTTTCACGTGGAGACAAACACTAATATCTTGTCTACTTTAATTTTTACTATAACTCTCCATATCATTTCCTTTTGTTAAAGTTTCAGATACAGACAAACAGATTAGCTAAAGTTTTCGTATTTACTTTTAATTCGTTCGCTTTTCAAACTGTTTTACGAATAGACAAATTCTAAAACTAGGTCTGCTTCATTAATTCATACTTTTGATCTCCATACCATTTGTTTTTGTTTAATTTCCAGATACAGACAGACAGATTAGCTAAGGTATTCGTATTCTCTTTCCATTTCCTTCGCATTTCAAATTGTTTTAGGCACAGACAAACACTAATATCTGGTCTGCTTTATTTTTACCATTATTCTTCCTTTCATTTTCTTTTTGTTTAATTGTCAGATACAGACAGACGGATTAGCTAAAGTTTTCGTATTTCATTTCCATTCGTTCGCTTTCCAAATAGTTTCACGTGGAGGTAAACACTAATACTTGTCTGCTTTTTTTTTTCTTTTTGATATTAATTTCAGTATTATTTCCTTTCTCTTTAAGTTTCAGATACAGACAGACAAATATTTACCAAGTTTTTTACATTTTCTTTTCACTTCGTTCGAGTTTCAAATTGTATTTTTTCTCGTATAACTATAGACTACTACTACTACTACTACTACTACTATTACTACTACTACTACTACTGCCACTGCTACTACTATTACTACTACTTGCTGTGCTTCAGTTCTGTTCGCTCTTAAAAAAAAATTCACGTGGAGAATTATTTAATGCAAAAAAATCAAATCTCACAGTTAAACCATTCCACGCGCAAAATTATTATCCGTAGACTCAAAAAAATCCGAATTCCTCTACTTTTTATTTCTTTTCTTCTGTTCGTACATAAAAAAAAAAGTATCACGGTCGATCAAATTCATTCATTTTTTCCATGTTTTATTCTTTTTTTTTCGTGCAATACAAACACTCGTTAAACTGATCCTTATTTTTTCTTTATTATTTCTATGAGTTCTGGGTTTTTTTTCTCCATTTCGTATTTTTCTATTTTTTTCTCTTTTTTGTGGACATTCTTTCTTTCTTTTTACCGCGTTCTTTCTTCTTTCAATCATTCTTTTTTTCTTTTCATATTTCGTTCATTCATTCATTCTTTACTTCAGTTTCTTTTTCTATTTTCCTTTTTTTACCGTCGTCCAATACAAATATTCATTAAACTGAACCTTATTTTCCTTTTTTATTATGTTTACGCCTTGTTTTCCTTTCTCCATTTAATATTTTTTTCTATTTTTTTGTCTCTGTTTTGTGGACATTCTAGCTTTCTTTTTTTAGCGTTCTCTCTTCTTTCGATCATTCCTTTCACAATCCATTCACTCATTTATCCTTCAGTTTCTTTCTTCTAATTTCCTTTTTTTTCGTACACTCATTAAACTCAACCTTATTTTTCCTTATTACATTCACGCGTTCTGTTTTCCTTTGTTCATTTCTTATTTCTTTTCTGGACAAATATTTCTTTCTTTTTACACTTTCTTTCCTGTTTCAATCATCAATTTTTCTATTTCTTCATTTTTCTCTTTTATTGGGACATATTTCTTTCCATCCTACGACTTTTCTCTTGTCTCAATCATTCATTCTTCCAATTTTCTCTTCTATTTATTTTCTCTAGTCATATTTTTTTTCTTTTTACACTTTCTCCCTTGTCTCATTCATTCTTTTTATTGTTATTCATTTTTTCTTTATTTTTGGACATATTTTTTCCTTTCCATGCCTTCTCTCCTGTTTCAATCATCCATTTTTCTTTCTCTTCATTTTTCTCTTTTCAAGGCATATTTTTTTTTCTTTTTACGCTTCCTCTCTTGTCTCAATCATTCATATTACTGCTATTCATTTTTTCTTTATTTTTGGACATATTTCTTCCCTTGCCACACTTTCTATCTTGTTTCAATCATCCATTTTTATTTTTCTTCATTTTTCTCTTTTCAAGGCATATTTTTTTTTCTTTTTACACTTTCTCTCTTGTCTCAATCATTCATTTTATTGCTATTCATTTTTTCTTTATTTTTGGACGTATTTCTTCCCTTGCCACACTTTCTATCTTGTTTCAATCATCCATTTTTATTTTTCTTCATTTTTCTCTTTTCAAGGCATTTTCTTTTTCTTTTTACACTTTCTCTCTTGTCTCAATCATTCATTTTATTGCTATTCATTTTTTCTTTATTTTTGGACGTATTTCTTCCCTTTCAATGCCTTCTTTCTTGTCTCAGTCATCCATTTTTATTTTTATTCATTTTTCTCTTTTCAAGGCATATTTTTTTTTCTTTTTACACTTTCTCTCTTGTCTCAATCATTCATTTTATTGCTATTCATTTTTTCTTTATTTTTGGACGTATTTCTTTCCTTTCCATGCCTTCTTTCTTGTCTCAGTCATTTAAATTCCCCTTTTTTCGAGTCATATTTTATCTTGTTACACGTTCTTCCTTGCCCCACTTATTCCATTTTATTTTTCCTAATTTTTCTCGTTTTTTGGGTCACATTTCAACACTTTAGAGTAACGTCAACACTACTAGGAATACAACAGACGTAACACACAAGTAGTACAACGTCAACACTCCAGCAACAGAGAACTAGCAACACAACAACTCCAGCCTTCCAGCAACACAACAATGGAGCACAAAGGCTGAAGCGGCAAAAGATCAAGAGAGAGAGAGAGAGAGAGAGTGTCGAGTGAATAGGAGGTCAGAAGGTTATTTTAAAGACTGGTTGATATACTGTTGTTTGTCATCTTTCTTTCCCTCCTGCCTTCCTTCATTCATTGCTTCCTTCCCTCCTTCCTTCCTTCCTTCCTTCTCTCCTTTCTTCCTTCTCCATTTCCTCCTTCATTCCTTTCTTTCTATCTTTATTTTTTTCTTTCTTCCTTTCTTTTTCTTTCTTTATTTCCTTTCTTCCTTCCTTCCTTCCTATTCTTCCTTTCCTTTCTTTCTTCCTTCCTTCCTGTCGTTTTTCCTTCCTTCCTTCCTTCCCTCCTTCCTTCCTTCCTTCCTTCCTTCCTTCCTTCCATCCTCCTCCTCCTCCTCCTTCTCTTTCATCTTCTATTGCTGTTCTCTTCTCTTTTGTTTGCGTCTATTTTATTTAACTACTACAATCCTCCTCCTCCTCCTCCTCCACCCCCTCCTACTCCTCTTCCTTCTCTTCCTCCTCCTCCTCCTCCTCCTCCCCCTCCTACTCCTCTTCTTCCTCCTCCTCCTCCAGAGCCTCTCAAATCCTCACAATTCGAGAAACACTTCATACAATAGAGAATGAAAAGGGAGAGGAGGAGGAGGAGGAGGAGGAGGAGGAGGAGGAACACACACTCAACGAACCGGAGTAAAAAAAAATAAAAAAAATTACGAAAGGAGTAAAAATAGACATCAAACGGAAGCGCCGAAGTAACACGGTGATTTCTCTCTCTCTCTCTCTCTCTCTCTCTCTCTCTCTCTCTCTCTCTCTCTCTCTCTCTCTCTCTCTCTCTCTCTCTCTCTCTGTGTATACTTTATTTCGTTTGACAGGTAAGTGCGTACTGCATGAGAGAGAGAGAGAGAGAGAGAGAGAGAGAGAGAGAAAATACATATAAGCAAACAGATTAACAAACATAGGAGGAAAAGGTAAGAAAAATTATTATTGGATTAGAGCGAGACATGGAGAGAGAGGGAGACACACACCGACACACCCAGAAAGACAGACAAAGATTACATTATGAAACCAGCAAAGCACAAGCCAACATCCTTCTAGGACATATAGAAGGACACAGACTAAAGGAAATACGATAGAGAGAATATTGGCGCAGCAAAAGATTGGAAAAAAATAATGATTTTTTTTTTAAATAAAAAAAGATATATTTGATATGAATCACATTTTTTTTAATTTAAAGCGATTTTTTTATTTAAATGATTTTTTTTACATTAACCCTTGCTTTTTTTTTTTGGTTATTTGTTTCGGTCTTATGAGGGCATTTTTTTTTTAATTAAACTTGGCAAATGTTATATGAAACCATAGTTTAATATACATAACCCAAGATGAGTTTTTCACATAAAAATCATAACTTCAATTTGCTCTATGCTTTAGAATATTTCTTGTAAAAGTTGGCAATGATTCACTGGTTCAGGCCTTGCAAGAGGACCAGTACAGGATCAATGCAAGACAAGTAGACACCATACATTTCCTGAATAACTGATTCACATGTTCTTCCTTCTTTCTTATATATATATATATATATATATATATATATATATATATATATATATATATATATATATAAATATATATATATCTATATATATAGATATAGAGAGAGATATATATATATATATATATATATATATATATATATATATATATATATATATATATATATATATATATATATATATATATATATATATATATATATATATATATATATATATATATATATATATATATATATATATATATATATATATATATATATATATATATATATATATATATATATATATATATATATATATATATATATATATATATATATATATATATATATATATATATATATATATATATATATATATATATATATATATATATATACGCTATCTTCTTCCTTTAACCTCATTTTATATATTTGGATTTTTCTTCTGTAAACTTCTCTAGTGCTGCAATATTTTTCTTAGCAACTGATTAACTATATACAACCTGCTTTTACTTATTATACTATGTATAACGCTATTCTCTTCTTTCAACCTCCCTTTATTTATTAGGTTTCTTCCGTACATTTCTCTACCGCAGAAATATTTTTTCTTAGCAACAGGATAAACTATATACAACCTACTTTTGTTTATTAGTCTTTTTTTTCTACAAATTTCTGTAACCCTGTAGTATTTTTTTTAGCAACTGATAGACTATCTAAACGCCCTCCTCTTCCTTAAATTTATTTTTATTGGTTTGGCTTCCTCTGTAAATATCCCTACTTCACAAATATTTTTGTTAGCCACTGGGACAATTTTTTTATATATATATATATATATATATATATATATATATATATATATATATATATATATATATATATATATATATATATATATATATATATATATATATATATATATATATATATATATATATATATATATATATATATATATATAGTTGATCCGTTGAGAAAATATTTCAGCGGTTGAGAAATTTAAGAGAACCTGATAAATAAAGAGACGTTCATACTATTCCTGTATTTTTCTTTTTTTCCTTTTCCTCTTCGTTTTACTACTGTTTTACTCTTAAAAGACAGTTAAGAAAAAACATGTAGGACGGTTTTGGTGTTTAGATCGTTAATAATTATTTGCCGGACTAAAGAAAAAAACAAAAATAAATCATCGTTATACTGGATTACATTACGTAAGTTGATATATATATATATATATATATATATATATATATATATATATATATATATATATATATATATATATATATATATATATATATATATATATATATATATATATATATATATATATATATATATATATATATATATATATATATATATATATATATATATATATCTTCCTTCAACCTCATTTTATATATTTGCCTTTTTCTTCTGTAAACTTCTCTAGCGCTCCAATATTTTTCTTCGCAACTGATTAACTATATACAACCGCATTTTACTTATTATACTATCTAAAACGCTATTCTCTTCTTTCAACCTCCCTTTATTTATTAGGCTTCTTTCGTACATTTCTCTACCACTGAAATATTTTTTCTTAGCAACTGGATAAACTATATACAACCTACTTTTGTTTATTAGTCTTTATTCTTCTACAAGTATCTCTAACCCTGTAGTATTTTTTTTAACAACTGATAAACTATCTAAACGCCCTCCTCTTCCTCCAACTTCATTTTATTAATTTGGCTTCCTCTGTAAATTTCCCTACCTCACAAATATTTTTGTTAGCCACTGGGCCAATTTATATATATATATATATATATATATATATATATATATATATATATATATATATATATATATATATATATATATATATATATATATATATATATATATATATATATATATACACTTTTCTTCTGTAAACTTCTCTACCGCTGAAATATTTTTTCTTAGCAACTGATTAACTATATACAACATTTTTTTACTTACTATACTATCTAAAACGCTATTCTTTTCTTTCAACCTCCCTTTATTTATTAGGCTTCTTCCGTATATATCTCTACCGCTGAAATATTTTTTCTTAGCAACTAGATAAACTATATACAACGTACTGTTCTTTATTAGTCTTTTTTCTTCTACAAATTTCTCTAACCCTGTTGTCTTTTTTTACTAACTGATATACTATCTAAAAGCCCTCCTCTTCCTTAAATTTTTTATTAATTTGGCTTCCTCTGTAGATTTCTTTTACCTCACAAATATTTTGTTAGCCACTGATATATATATATATATATATATATATATATATATATATATATATATATATATATATATATATATATATATATATATATATATATATATATATATATAAAGATATCGAGTGTCTAAGATAAATATTTCGGCGGTAGAAAATTGACGGAAAAAAAGCCTAATAAATAAAAACAAGTTGTATATAGTTGATCCAGTTGCTAAGAAAAATATTTCAGCGGTTGAGAAATTTACAGAAGAACCCTGATAAATAAAGAGACGTTCATACTATTCCTGTATTTTTTCTTTTTTTTCCTTTTCCTCTTCGTTTTACTCCTGTTTTACTCTTAAAAGACAGTTAAGAAAAAACATGTCGGACGGTTTTGGTGTTGAGATCGTTAATAATTCTTTGCCGGACTAAAGAAAAAAACAAAAATAAATCATCGTTATACTGGATTACATTACGTACGGTGATTTAAAGTGATATATATATATATATATATATATATATATATATATATATATATATATATATATATATATATATATATATATATATATATATATATATATATATATATATACACGCTTATCCTCTTCCTTCAACCTCATTTTATATATTTCGCTTTTTCTTCTGTAAACTTCTCTAGCGCTGCAATATTTTTCTTAGCAACTCATTAACTATATACAACCTCCTTTTACTTATTATACTATGTAAAACGCTATTCTCTTCTTTCAACCTCCCTTTATTTATTAGGCTTCTTCCGTATATTTCTCTACCGCTGAAATATTTTTTCTTAGCAACTGGATAAAGTATATACAACCTACTTTTGTTTATTAGTCTTTTTTCTTCTACAAATTTCTCTAACCCTGTTGTATTTTTTTACCAACTGATAGACTATCTAAACGCCCTCCTCTTCCTTAAATTTATTTTTATTAATTTGGCTTCCTCTGTAGATTTCTTTACCTCACAAATATTTTTGTTAGCCACTGGGCCAATTTTATATATATATATATATATATATATATATATATATATATATATATATATATATATATATATATATATATATATATATATATATATATATATATATCCAGTGATCCAGTGTCTAAGATAAATATTTCGGCGGTAGAAAATTGACGGAAAAAAAGCCTAATAAATAAAAACAAGTTGTATATAGTTGATCCAGTTGCTAAGAAAAATATTTCAGCGGTTGAGAAATTTACAGAAGAACCCTGATAAATAAAGAGACGTTCATACTATTCCTGTATTTTTTCTTTTTTTTCCTTTTCCTCTTCGTTTTACTCCTGTTTTACTCTTAAAAGACAGTTAAGAAAAAACATGTCGGACGGTTTTGGTGTTGAGATCGTTAATAATTCTTTGCCGGACTAAAGAAAAAAACAAAAATAAATCATCGTTATACTGGATTACATTACGTACGGTGATTTAAAGTGATATATATATATATATATATATATATATATATATATATATATATATATATATATATATATATATATATATATATATATATATATATATATATATATATATATATATATATATATATATATATATATATATACGCTATCCTCTTCCTTCAACCTCATTTTATATATTTGCCTTTTTCTTCTGTAAACTTCTCTAGCGCTCCAATATTTTTCTTCGCAACTGATTAACTATATACAACCGCATTTTACTTATTATACTATCTAAAACGCTATTCTCTTCTTTCAACCTCCCTTTATTTATTAGGCTTCTTTCGTACATTTCTCTACCGCTGAAATATTTTTTCTTAGCAACTGGATAAACTATATACAACCTACTTTTGTTTATTAGTCTTTATTCTTCTACAAGTATCTCTAACCCTGTAGTATTTTTTTTAACAACTGATAAACTATCTAAACGCCCTCCTCTTCCTCCAACTTCATTTTATTAATTTGGCTTCCTCTGTAAATTTCCCTACCTCACAAATATTTTTGTTAGCCACCGGGTTTATTTATATATATATATATATATATATATATATATATATATATATATATATATATATATATATATATATATATATATATATACACACACACACGCTTATCCTCTTCCTTCAACCTCATTTTATATATTTCGCTTTTTCTTCTGTAAACTTCTCTAGCGCTGCAATATTTTTCTTAGCAACTCATTAACTATATACAACCTCCTTTTACTTATTATACTATGTAAAACGCTATTCTCTTCTTTCAACCTCCATTTATTTATTAGGCTTCTTCCGTATATTTCTCTACCGCTGAAATATTTTTTCTTAGCAACTGGATAAAGTATATACAACCTACTTTTGTTTATTAGTCTTTTTTCTTCTACAAATTTCTCTAACCCTGTTGTATTTTTTTACCAACTGATAGACTATCTAAACGCCCTCCTCTTCCTTAAATTTATTTTTATTAATTTGGCTTCCTCTGTAGATTTCTTTACCTCACAAATATTTTTGTTAGCCACTGGGCCAATTTTATATATATATATATATATATATATATATATATATATATATATATATATATATATATATATATATATATATATATATATATATATCCAGTGATCCAGTGTCTAAGATAAATATTTCGGCGGTAGAAAATTGACGGAAAAAAAGCCTAATAAATAAAAACAAGTTGTATATATTTGATCCAGTTGCTAAGAAAAATATTTCAGCAGTTGAGAAATTTACAGAAGAACCTGATAAATAAAGAGACGTTCATACTATTCCTGTATTTTTCTTTTTTTCCTTTTCCTCTTCGTTTTACTCCTGTTTTACTCTTAAAAGACAGTTAAGAAAAAACATGTCGGACGGTTTTGGTGTTGAGATCGTTAATAATTCTTTGCCGGACTAAAGAAAAAAACAAAAATAAATCATCGTTATACTGGATTACATTACGTACGGTGATTTAAAGTGATATATATATATATATATATATATATATATATATATATATATATATATATATATATATATATATATATATATATATATATATATATATATATATATATATATATATATATATATATATATATACGCTATCCTCTTCCTTCAACCTCATTTTATATATTTGCCTTTTTCTTCTGTAAACTTCTCTAGCGATCCAATATTTTTCTTCGCAACTGATTAACTATATACAACCGCATTTTACTTATTATACTATCTAAAACGCTATTCTCTTCTTTCAACATCCCTTTATTTATTAGGCTTCTTTCGTACATTACTCTACCGCTGAAATATTTTTTCTTAGCAACTGGATAAACTATATACAACCTACTTTTGTTTATTAGTCTTTATTCTTCTACAAGTATCTCTAACCCTGTAGTATTTTTTTTAACAACTGATAAACTATCTAAACGCCCTCCTCTTCCTCCAACTTCATTTTATTAATTTGGCTTCCTCTGTAAATTTCCCTACCTCACAAATATTTTTGTTAGCCACTGGGCCAATTTTATATATATATATATATATATATATATATATATATATATATATATATATATATATATATATATATATATATATATATATATATATATATCCTCTTCCTTCAACCTCATTTTATATATTTCGCTTTTTCTTCTGTAAACTTCTCTAGCGCTGCAATATTTTTCTTAGCAACTCATTAACTATATACAACCTCCTTTTACTTATTATACTATGTAAAACGCTATTCTCTTCTTTCAACCTCCCTTTATTTATTAGGCTTCTTCCGTATATTTCTCTACCGCTGAAATATTTTTCTTATCAACTATATAATGTATTTACAACCTACTTTTGTTTATTAGTCTTTTTTCTTCTACAAATTTCTCTAACCCTGTTGTATTTTTTTACCAACTGATAGACTATCTAAACGCCCTCCTCTTCCTTAAATTTATTTTTATTAATTTGGCTTCCTCTGTAGATTTCTTTACCTCACAAATATTTTTGTTAGCCACTGGGCCAATTTTATATATATATATATATATATATATATATATATATATATATATATATATATATATATATATATATATATATATATATATATATATATATATATATAGATAAATATTTCAGCGGTAGAAAATTGACGGAAAAAAGCCTAATAAATAAAAACAAGTTGTATATAGTTGATCCAGTTGCTAAGAAAATATTTCAGCGGTTGAGAAATTTACAAAAGAACCCTGATAAATAAAGAGACGTTCATACTATTCCTGTATTTTTCTTTTTTTCCTTTTCCTCTTCGTTTTACTCCTGTTTTACTCTTAAAAGACAGTTAAGAAAAACATGTCGGACGGTTTTGGTGTTGAGATCGTTAATAATTCTTTGCCGGACTAAAGAAAAACAAAATAAATCATCGTTATACTGGATTACATTACGTACAGTGATTTAAAGTGATATATATATATATATATATATATATATATATATATATATATATATATATATATATATATATATATATATATATATATATATATATATATATATATATATATATATATATATATATATATATATATATATATATATATATATATATATAACCTATATTTACTTATTATACTATCTAAAACGCTATTCTCTTCTTTCAACCTCCCTTTATTTATTAGGCTTCTTCGTACATTTCTACCGCTGAAATATTTTTCTTAGCAACTGGATAAACTATATACAACCTACTTTTGTTTATTAGTCTTTATTCTTCTACAAGTATCTCTAACCCTGTAGTATTTTTTTTAACAACTGATAAACTATCTAAACGCCCTCCTCTTCCTCCAAATTCATTTAATTAATTTGGCTTCCTCTGTAAATTTACCTCCCTCACAATTATTTTTGTTAGCACATGGGCAAATTTTATATATATATATATATATATATATATATATATATATATATATATATATATATATATATATATATATATATATATATATATATATATAGACACACACGCTTATCCTCTTCCTTCAACCTCATTTTATATATTTCGCTTTTCTTCTGTAAACTTCTAGCGCTGCAATATTTTTCTTAGCAACTCATTAACTATATACAACCTCCTTTTACTTATTATACTATGTAAAACGCTATTCTCTTCTTTCAACCTCCCTTTATTTATTAGGCTTCTTCCGTATATTTCTCTATCGCTGAAATATTTTTTCTTAGCAACTGGATAAAGTATATACAACGTACTTTTCTTTATTAGTCTTTTTTCTTCTACAAATTTCTCTAACCCTGTTGTATTTTTTTACTAACTGATAGACTATCTAAACGCCCTCCTCTTCCTTAAATTTATTTTTATTAATTTGGCTTCCTCTGTAGATTTCTTTACCTCACAAATATTTTTGTTAGCCACTGGGACATATATATATATATATATATATATATATATATATATATATATATATATATATATATATATATATATATATATATATATATATATATATATCCAGTGATCCAGTGTCTAAGATAAATATTTCAGCGGTAGAAAATTGACGGAAAAAAAGCCTAATAAATAAAAAAGTTGTATATAGTTGATCCAGTTGCTAAAAATATTTCAGCAGTTGAGAAATTTACAGAAGAACCCTGATAAATAAAGAGACGTTCATACTATTCCTGTATTTTTTCTTTTTTTTCCTTTTCCTCTTCGTTTTACTCCTGTTTTACTCTTAAAAGACAGTTAAGAAAAAACATGTCGGACGGTTTTGGTGTTGAGATCGTTAATAATTCTTTGCCGGACTAAAGAAAAAAACAAAAATAAATCATCGTTATACTGGATTACATTACGTATATATATATATATATATATATATATATATATATATATAGATATATATATATATATATATATATATATATATATATATATATATATATATATATATATATATATATATATATATATATATATTCCTTCAACCTCATTTTATATATTTGCCTTTTTCTTCTGTAAACTTCTCTAGCGCTCCAATATTTTTCTTCGCAACTGATTAACTATATACAACCGCATTTTACTTATTATACTATCTAAAACGCTATTCTCTTCTTTCAACCTCCCTTTATTTATTAGGCTTCTTTCGTACACTTCTCTACCGCTGAAATATTTTTCTTAGCAACTGGATAAACTATATACAACCTACTTTTGTTTATTAGTCTTTATTCTTCTACAAGTATCTCTAACCCTGTAGTATTTTTTTTAACAACTGATAAACTATCTAAACGCCCTCCTCTTCCTCCAACTTCATTTTATTAATTTGGCTTCCTCTGTAAATTTCCCTACCTAACAAATATTTTTGTTAGCCACTGGGCCAATATATATATATATATATATATATATATATATATATATATATATATATATATATATATATATATATATATATATATATATACACACACACGCTTATCCTCTTCCTTCAACCTCATTTTATATATTTCGCTTTTTCTTCTGTAAACTTCTCTAGCGCTGCAATATTTTTCTTAGCAACTCATTAACTATATACAACCTCCTTTTACTTATTATACTATGTAAAACGCTATTCTCTTCTTTCAACCTCCCTTTATTTATTAGGCTTCTTCCATATTTCTCTATCGCTGAAATATTTTTTCTTAGCAACTGGATAAAGTATATACAACCTACTTTTGTTTATTAGTCTTTTTTCTTCTACAAATTTCTCTAACCCTGTTGTATTTTTTTACCAACTGATAGACTATCTAAACGCCCTCCTCTTCCTTAAATTTATTTTTATTAATTTGGCTTCCTCTGTAGATTTCCCTACCTCACAAATATTTTTTGTTAGCCACTGGGCCAATTTTATATATATATATATATATATATATATATATATATATATATATATATATATATATATATATATATATATATATATATATATATATATATAGATAAATATTTCGGCAGTAGAAAATTGACGGAAAAAGCCTAATAAATAAAAACAAGTTGTATATAGTTGATCCAGTTGCTAAGAAAATATTTCAGCAGTTGAGAAATTACAGAAGAACCCTGATAAATAAAGAGACGTTCATACTATTCCTGTATTTTTCTTTTTTTCCTTTTCCTCTTCGTTTTACTCCTGTTTTACTCTTAAAAGACAGTTAAAAAAACATGTCGGACGGTTTTGTGTTGAGATCGTTAATAATTCTTTGCCGGACTAAAGAAAAAACAAAATAAATCATCGTTATACTGGATTACATTACGTACAGTGATTTAATATATATATATATATATATATATATATATACATATATATATATATATATATATATATATATATATATATATCTATATCTGTATATATATATATATATATATATATATATATATATATATCTATATATATATCTTCCTTCAACCTCATTTTATATATTTGCCTTTTTCTTCTGTAAACTTCTCTAGCGCTCCAATATTTTTCTTCGCAACTGATTAACTATATACAACCGCATTTTACTTATTATACTATCTAAAACGCTATTCTCTTCTTTCAACCTCCCTTTATTTATTAGGCTTCTTTCGTACATTTCTCTACCGCTGAAATATTTTTTCTTAGCAACTGGATAAACTATATACAACCTACTTTTGTTTATTAGTCTTTATTCTTCTACAAGTATCTCTAACCCTGTAGTATTTTTTTTAACAACTGATAAACTATCTAAACGCCCTCCTCTTCCTCCAACTTCATTTTATTAATTTGGCTTCCTCTGTAAATTTCCCTACCTCACAAATATTTTTGTTAGCCACTGGGCCAATTTTATATATATATATATATATATATATATATATATATATATATATATATATATATATATATATATATATATATATATATATATATATACACACACACGCTTATCCTCTTCCTTCAACCTCATTTTATATATTTCGCTTTTTCTTCTGTAAACTTCTCTAGCGCTGCAATATTTTTCTTAGCAACTCATTAACTATATACAACCTCCTTTTACTTATTATACTATGTAAAACGCTATTCTCTTCTTTCAACCTCCCTTTATTTATTAGGCTTCTTCCGTATATTTCTCTACCGCTGAAATATTTTTTCTTAGCAACTGGATAAAGTATATACAACCTACTTTTGTTTATTAGTCTTTTTTCTTCTACAAATTTCTCTAACCCTGTTGTATTTTTTTACCAACTGATAGACTATCTAAACGCCCTCCTCTTCCTTAAATTTATTTTTATTAATTTGGCTTCCTCTGTAGATTTCTTTACCTCACAAATATTTTGTGAGCCACTGCGCCAATTTTATATATATATATATATATATATATATATATATATATATATATATATATATATATATATATATATGTATATATATATATATATATATATATCCAGTGTCTAAGATAAATATTTCGGCAGTAGAAAATTGACGGAAAAAAAGCCTAATAAATAAAAACAAATTGTATATAGTTGATCCAGTTGCTAAGAAAAATATTTCAGCGGTTGAGAAATTTACAGAAGAACCCTGATAAATAAAGAGACGTGCCTACGATTCCTCTATTGTTTCTTTTTGTTCCTTTTCCTCTTCGTGTTACTCCTGTTTTACTCTTAAAAGACAGTTAAGAAAAACATGTCGGACGGTTTGGTGTTGAGATCGTTAATAATTCTTTGCCGGACTAAAGAAAAAACAAAATAAATCATCGTTATACTGGATTACATTACGTATATATATATATATATATATATATATATATATATATATATATATATATATATATATATATATATATATATCTATATATATATATATATATATATATACGCTCGGCTCTACCATCAACCTCATTTTATATATTTGCCTTTTTCTTCTGTAAACTTCTCTAGCGCTCCAATATTTTTCTTCGCAACTGATTAACTATATACAACCGCATTTTACTTATTATACTATCTAAAACGCTATTCTCTTCTTTCAACCTCCCTTTATTTATTAGGCTTCTTTCGTACATTTCTCTACCGCTGAAATATTTTTTCTTAGCAACTGGATAAACTATATACAACCTACTTTTGTTTATTAGTCTTTATTCTTCTACAAGTATCTCTAACCCTGTAGTATTTTTTTTAACAACTGATAAACTATCTAAACGCCCTCCTCTTCCTCCAACTTCATTTTATTAATTTGGCTTCCTCTGTAAATTTCCCTACCTCACAAATATTTTTGTTAGCCACTAATTTTATATATATATATATATATATATATATATATATATATATATATATATATATATATATATATATATATATATATATATATATATATATATATATATATATATATACTTATCCTCTTCCTTCAACCTCATTTTATATATTTCGCTTTTTCTTCTGTAAACTTCTCTAGCGCTGCAATATTTTTCTTAGCAACTCATTAACTATATACAACCTCCTTTTACTTATTATACTATGTAAAACGCTATTCTCTTCTTTCAACCTCCCTTTATTTATTAGGCTTCTTCCGTATATTTCTCTACCGCTGAAATATTTTTTCTTAGCAACTGGATAAAGTATATACAACCTACTTTTGTTTATTAGTCTTTTTTCTCCTACAAATTTCTCTAACCCTGTTGTATTTTTTACCAACTGATAGACTATCTAAACGCCCTCCTCTTCCTTAAATTTATTTTTATTAAGTTGGCTTCCTCTGTAGATTTCTTTACCTCACAAATATTTTTGTTAGCCACTCAATTTTATATATATATATATATATATATATATATATATATATATATATATATATATATATATATATATATATATATATATATATATATATATATATATATATAAATATTTCGGCAGTGAAAATTGACGGAAAAAAAGCCTAATAAATACAAACCAGTTGTATATAGTGGATCCAGGTGCTAAGAAAAATATTTCAGCGGTTGAGAAATTTACAGAAGAACCCTGATAAATAAAGAGACGTTCATACAATTCCTGTATTTTTTCTTTTTTTCCTTTTCCTCTTCGTTTTACTCGTGTTTTACTCTTAAAAGACAGTTAAGAAAAACATGTCGGACGGTTTTGGTGTTGAGATCGTTAATAATTCTTTGCCGGACTAAAGAAAAACAAAAATAAATCATCGTTATACTGGATTACATTACGTATATATATATATATATATATATATATATATATATATATATATATATATATATATATATATATATATATATATATATATATATATATATATATATATATATATATATATATATATCTATATATATATATCTTCCTTCAACCTCATTTTATATATTTGCCTTTTCTTCTGTAAACTTCTCTAGCGCTCCAATATTTTTCTTCGCAACTGATTAACTATATACAACCGCATTTTACTTATTATACTATCTAAAACGCTATTCTCTTCTTTCAACCTCCCTTTATTTATTAGGCTTCTTTCGTACATTTCTCTACCGCTGAAATATTTTTTCTTAGCAACTGGATAAACTATATACAACCTACTTTTTTTTATTAGTCTTTATTCTTCAACAAGTATCTCTAACCCTGTAGTATTTTTTTAACAACTGATAAACTATCTAAACGCCCTCCTCTTCCTCCAACTTCATTTTATTAATTTGGCTTCCTCTGTAAATTTCTACCTCACAAATATTTTGTTAGCCACTGGGCCAATTTATATATATATATATATATATATATATATATATATATATATATATATATATATATATATATATATATATATATATATATATATATATATATATATATATATATATATATATATATATATATATATATATTTTTCTTCTGTAAACTTCTCTAGCGCTGCAATATTTTTCTTAGCAACTCATTAACTATATACAACCTCCTTTTACTTATTATACTATGTAAAACGCTATTCTCTTCTTTCAACCTCCTTTATTTATTAGGCTTCTAGTATATTTCTCTACCGCTGAAATATTTTTTCTTAGCAACTGGATAAAGTATATACAACCTACTTTTGTTTATTAGTCTTTTTTCTTCTACAAATTTCTCTAACCCTGTTGTATTTTTTTACCAACTGATAGACTATCTAAACGCCCTCCTCTTCCTTAAATTTATTTTTATTAATTTGGCTTCCTCTGTAGATTTCTGTACCTCACAAATATTTTTGTTAGCCACTCGGCCAATTTTTTATATATATATATATATATATATATATATATATATATATATATATATATATATATATATATATATATATATATATATATATATATATTTCGGCATAAAAATTGACGGAAAAAAAGCCTAATAAATAAAAAGAAGTTGTATATAGTTGATCCAGTTGCTAAGAAAAATATTTCAGCGGTTGAGAAATTTCAGAAGAACCCTGATAAATAAAGGGACGTTCATACTATTCCTGTATTTTTTCTTTTCCTTTTCCTCTTCGTTTTACTCCTGTTTTACTCTTAAAAGACAGTTAAGAAAAAACATGTCGGACGGTTTTGGTGTTGAGATCGTTAATAATTCTTTGCCGGACTAAAGAAAAAAACAAAAATAAATCTTCGTTATACTGGATTACATTACGTACGGTGAATTAAAGTGATATATATATATATATATATATATATATATATATATATATATATATATATATATATAAATATATATATATATATATATATATATATATATATATATATATATATATATATATATATATATATATATATATATATATATATATATCCTTCAACCTCATTTTATATATTTGCCTTTTCTTCTGTAAACTTCTCTAGCGCTCCAATATTTTTCTTCGCAACTGATTAACTATATACAACCGCATTTTACTTCTTATACTATCTAAAACGCTATTCTCTTCTTTCAACCTCCCTTTATTTATTAGGCTTCTTTCGTACATTTCTCTACCGCTGAAATATTTTTTCTTAGCAACTGGATAAACTATATACAACCTACTTTTGTTTATTAGTCTTTATTCTTCTACAAGTATCTCTAACCCTGTAGTATTTTTTTTAACAACTGATAAACTATCTAAACGCCCTCCTCTACCTCCAACAACATTTTATTAATGTGGCGAACTCTCTAAATATCCCTCCCTCACAAATATTTTTGTGAGCCACTGCGCCAATTTTATATATATATATATATATATATATATATATATATATATATATATATATATATATATATATATATATATATATATACATATATATATATATATATATATATATATATATATTATATATATATATATATATATATATATATATATATATATATATATATATATCTAAGATAAATATTTCAGGGTAGAAAATTGACGGAAAAAAGCCTAATAAACAAAACAGGTTGTATATAGTTGATCCAGTTGCTAAGAAAATATTTCAGCGTTTGATAAATTTACAGAAGACCTGATAAATAAAGGGACGTTCATACTATTCCTGTATTTTTTCTTTTTTTCCTTTTCGTCTTCGTTTTACTCGTGTTTTACTCTTAAAAGACAGTTAAGAAAAACATGTCGGACGGTTTTGGTGTTGAGATCGTTAATAATTCTTTGCCGGACTAAAGAAAAAACAAAATAAATCATCGTTATACTGGATTACATTACGTACGGTGATATATATATATATATATATATATATATATATATATATATATATATATATATATATATATATATATATATATATATATATATATATATATATATATATATATATATATATATATATATATATATATATATATATATATATATATATATATATATATATATATATATATATATATATATATATTCTTTTTATATATTTTCCTATTTCTTCTGTAAACTTCTCTACCGCTGAAATATTTTTCTTAGCAACTGGATCAACTATATACAACCTCCATTTACTTTTTATACTATCTAAAACGCTATTCCCTTCTTTCAACCTCCCTTTATTTATTAGGCTTCTTTCGTACATATCTCTACCGCTGAAATTTTTTTCTTAGCAACTGGATCAACTATATACAACCTACTTTTGTTTATTAGTCTCTTTTCTTCTACAAGTATCTCTAACCTGTAGTATTTTTTTTAACAACTGATAAACTATCTAAACGCCCTCCTCTTCCTCCAACTTCATTTTATTAATTTGGCTTCCTCTGTAAATTTCCCTACCTCACAAATATTTTGTTAGCCACTCAATATATATATATATATATATATATATATATATATATATATATATATATATATATATCTATATATATATATATATATATATATATATATATATATATATATATATATATATATATATATATATATATATATATATATTATATTTCTTTTTCTTCTGTAAACTTCTCTGGCGCTTCAATATTTTTCTCAGGAACTTATTAACTCTATACAACCTCCTTTTACTTATTATACTATCTAAAACGATATTCTCTTCTTTCAACCTCCCTTTATTTATTAGGCTTCTTCCGTATATTTCTCTACCGCTGAAATATTTTTTCTTAGCAACTGGAAAAAGTATATACAACCTACTTTTGTTCATTATTCTTTTTTCTTCTACAAATTTCTCTAACCCTGTTGTATTTTTTTTAGCAACTGATAGACTATCTAAACGCCCTCCTCTTCCTTAAATTTATTTTTATTAATTTGGCTTCCTCTGTAAATTTCTCTACCTCACAAATATTTTTCTTATATATATATATATATATATATATATATATATATATATATATATATATATATATATATATATATATATATATATATATATATATATATATATATTCAGATAAATATTTCGGGTAGAAAATTGACGGAAAAAGCCTAATAAATAAAAACAAGTTGTATATAGTTGATCCAGTTGCTAAGAAAAATATTTCAGTGGTTGAGAAATTTACAGAAGAACCCTGATAAATAAAGAGACTTTCATACTATTCCTGTATTTTTCTTTTTTTCCTTTTCGTCTTCGTTTTACTCCTGTTTTACTCTTAAAAGACAGTTAAGAAAAACATGTCGGACGGTTTTGGTGTTGAGATCGTTAATAATTCTTTGCCGGACTAAAGAAAAAACAAAAATAAATCATCGTTATACTGGATTACATTACGTTCAGGATATATTATATATATATATATATATATATATATATATATATATATATATATATATATATATATATATATATATATATATATATATATATATATCCTTTTAAATAATAGGCTATTTCTTCTGTAAATTTCTCTACTGCTGCAATATTTTCCTTTGCAACTTGATCAATATATATATATATATATATATATATATATATATATATATATATATATATATATATATATATATATATATATATATATATATATATCTCCTTCAACCTCATTTTATATATTTGCTTTTTTCTGTAAACTTCTCTAACGCTCCAATATTTTTCTTAGCAACTGATTAACTATATACAACCGCCTTTTACTTAATATGCTATCTAAAACGCTATTCTCTTCTTTCAACCTCCTTTCTTTCGTACATTTCTCTACTGCTGAAATATCTTTTTCTTAGGAACTAGATAAACTCTATGCAACCTAATTTTGTTTATTAGTCTTTTTTCTTCTACAAATTTCTCTAACCCTGTAGTATTTTTTTAGCAACGGATAAACTGTCTAAACCCCCTCCTCTACCTTCAACTTAATTTTATTAAATTGGCTTCATCTGTCAATTTCCCTACCTCACAAATATTTTTCTTAGCCACTGATATATATATATATATATATATATATATATATATATATATATATATATATATATATATATATATATATATATATATATATATATATATATATATATATATATAGACAAATATTTCAGCGGTAGAAAATTGACGGAAAAAAAGCCTAATAAACAAATAGAGGTTGTATATAGTTGATCCAGTTGCTAAGAAATATATTTCAGCGGTTGAGAAATTTACAGAAGAACCCTGATAAATAAAGGGACGTTCATACTATTCCTGTATTTTTTATTTTCTTCCCTTTTCGTCTATGTTTTACTCGTCTTTTACTCTTAAAAGACAGTTAAGAAAAAACATGTCGGACGGTTTTGGTGTTGAGATCGTTAATAATTCTTTGCCGGACTAAAGAAAAAAACAAAAATAAATCATCGTTATGCTGGATTACATTACGTATTATATATATACATATATATATATATATATATATATATATATATATATATATATATATATATATATATATATATATATATATATATCTGTATATATATATATAGATATATATATATATATATATATATATATATATATAGATATATATATATATATATTTATATATATATAGTTGATCCAGTATCTAAGATAAATATTTCAGCGGTAGAAAATTGACGGATAAAAAGCCTAATAAATAAAAACAATTTGTATATAGTTGATCCAGTTACTAAGAAAAATATTTCAGTGGTTGAGAAAGTTACAGAAGAACCCAGATAAATAAAGAGACTTTCATACTATTCCTGTATTTTTTCTTTTTTTTCCTTTTCGTCTTCGTTTTAATCCTGTTTTACTCTTAAAAGAGAGTTAAGAAAAAACATGTCGGACGGTTTTGGTGTTGAGATCGTTAATAATTCTTTGCCGGACTAAAGAAAAAAACAAAAATAAATCTTCGTTATACTGGATTACATTACGTTCGGAGATATATATATATATATATATATATATATATATATATATATATATATATATATATATATATATATATATATATATATATATATATATATAGACACGCTATCCCTTTCCTTCAACCTCCTTTTAAATAATAGGCTATTTCTTCTGTAAATTTCTCTACTGCTGCAATATTTTCCTTTGCAACTTGATCAACTATATATATATACTATATATATATATATATATATATATATATATATATATATATATATATATATATATATATATATATATATATATATATATATATATATATATATATATATATACGCTCTTCTCCTCCTTCAACCTCATTTTATATATTTGCCTTTTTCTTCTGTAAACTTCTCTAACGCTCCAATATTTTTCTTAGCAACTGATTAACTATATGCAACCGCCTTTTACTTTTTATACTATCTAAAACGCTATTCTCTTCTTTCGTACATATCTCTACCGCTGAAATATTTTTTCTTAGCAACTGGATAAA
>NC_066527.1:21293142-21318142 GCF_024679095.1 Eriocheir sinensis | reverse complement strand
ATTTCAGCGGTAGAAATTTGACAAAAAAAAAAGCCTAATAAACAAAAAGAGGTTGTATATAGTTGATCCAGTTGCTAGGAAAAATATTTCAGCGGTTGACAAATTTACAGAAGAACCCTGATAAATAAAGGGACGTTCATACTATTCCTGTATTTTTTCTTTTCTTTCCTTTTCGTCTTCATTTTACTCGTGTTTTACTCTTAAAAGACAGTTAAGAAAAAACATGTCGGACGGTTTTGGTGTAAATTTCTCTACTGCTGCAATATTTTCCTTGCAATTTGATCAACTCTCTCTCTCTCTCTCTATATATATATATATATATATATATATATATATATATATATATATATATATATATATATATATATATATATATACGCTATCCTTTTCCTTCAACCTCCTTTTATATATTATGTTATTTCTTCTGTGAATTTATCTACTGCTGCAATATTTTCCTTCCCAACTTGATCATATATATATATATATATATATATTAATATATAAATATATATATATATATATATATATATATATATATATATATATATATATATATATATGCTATCCTCCTCCTTCATCCTCATTTTATATATTTGGCTTTTTCTTCTGTAAACTTCTCTAGCGCTGCAATATTTTTCTTAACAACTGATTAACTATATACAACCTCCTTTTACTTATTATGCTATCTAAAACGCTATTCTCTTCTTTCAACCTCTCTTTATTTATAAGGCTTCTTCCGTACATTTCTCTACCGCTGAAATATTTTTTCTTAGCAACTGGATAAACTATATACACCCTACTTTTGTTGTAAGTCTTTTTTCTTCTACAAATTTCTCTAAACCTGTAGTATTTTTTTTAACAACTGATAAACAATCTAAACGCCCTCCTGTTCCTTCAACTTCGTTTTATTAATTTGGCTTCCTTTGTAAATTTCTCTACCTCACAAATATTTTTGTTAGCCACTGGGCCAATTATATATATATATATATATATATATATATATATATATATATATATATATATATATATATATATATATATATATATATATAACAACTATCCCCTATTCTTTGACAACACTCGGCTATCACCTTCTTCAACACTAAACATCCTCGGTCTATCCCTAACTCAAAATCTCAACTAGAAACTTCATATCTCTTCTCTTACTAAATCAGCTTCCTCGAGGCTGGGCGTTCTGTACCATCTCCGCCAGTTCTTCTGCCCCGCACAGTTGATATCCATTTACAGGGGCCTTGTCCGCCCTCGTATGGAGTATGCATCTCATGTGTGGGGGGGCTCCACTCACACAGCTCTCCTTGACAGAGTGGAGTCAAAGGCTTTTCGTCTCATCAGCTCTCCTCCTCATACTGATAGTCTTCTACATCTTAAATTTCGCCGCCATGTTGCCTCTCTTTCTATCTTCTATCGATATTTTCATGCTGACTGCTCTTCTGAACTTGCTAACTGCATGCCTCCCCTCCTCCCGCGGCCCAGCAGCACACGACTTTCTACTCATGCTCATCCCTATACTGTCCAAACCCCTTATGCAAGAGTCAACCAGCATATTCACTCTTTCATCCCTCACGCTGGTAAACTCTGGAACAATCTACCTTCACCTCTTATTTCCTCCTGCCTACGACTTGAACTCTTTCAAGAAGAGGGTATTTTCAAGAGGAGGGTATCAGGACACCTCTCCTCCCGAAACTGACCTCTCTTTTTGGCCCCTCCTTTGACTTCTATTCAGGAGCAGTAAGTAGCGGGCTTTTTTTATATATTTTTCTTTACGCCCTTGAACTGTCTCCTTTGCTGTAAATATATATATATATATATATATATATATATATATATATATATATATATATATATATATATATATATATATATATATATATATATATATATATATATATATAATTTAAATCATTAGATATTTTATTCTTGATAAAACACTTAAATCATTTTAAATACCTTATATTTAATTTTGATTTAAATCACGATTGTTTTACTGATTTAAATCGATTTAAATCACGATTGTTTTACTCTGATTTAAATCGATTTAAATCAAATGATTTAAATCATTTGATTTAAATCAAAACAACCCTGGCGCAGCAGCATCCCACTCACACCAAGAGTAGGGAAGGAAATGTCAGATGCAGAGCGAGAGAGGTGTGTTAATGCCCCCTCTCTATGGTTTGAAGGTCAGGGGAGGAGGTAAAGTAGAGCGGCTGACCAGGAGAGTATTAGAAAAGGAGTTGAGGACAGTAGAAGTATATGCATGAAGTAAGGAAGAGAGAAAAAAAGGAATGTAGCAGAGTAGGATTGCATGGAGGAAGTAAAAAGGAGCAGTTGGCAATAAGTGTAGGAAAATATGGCTAAGTGAATAATGAAGGATGAAGTAAAGATGAGAGGCTGGCCATGAGTGTAAGAGAAAAAGAGTGTTGGAGGGAAGGATTCTAGGACAGCAGGAAAAGAAGAGTCGGAGTAGGAGAGTAAGAGAAGGAAAGAGGGAGTAAAGGAGTGTAGGAGAGTAAGGAGTAGGATGGTAGGAGTAGAGGAGTAGGACTAGGGGTCGTATTATAAGATATTTTGCAGCCCAAGAACACATATTTGACAAGACTTTCGTAGGAGTTGTGAGCATTTCCAGGAGTAGTTTTATGGCTCTGGTGGTAGTTTGATCCTTCCTTTGTACCGTAATCCTCAAGAAACACTCTTATTTGAACCCGATCGACCTCCTCTTTGGCCTTCAGAAATAGCCGATGTGAGAATTGAAAGTGTCTAATAATACCAACCTAGGATTGAAGGAGAGTAAAGAGTAGGCGAGGATATAAAAGGAGAAAGATAAATAGGATGTTGGAATAGGGTGTAAGGATTTATTTTTCATGCCTTGAGTTTTGGTTACGTGGGTTAGTATGTGTGACCTGGAGTGTTGTGTTTGTTAAGGAAAATACACACACACACACACACACACACACACACACACACACACACACACACACACACACACACAGTCAGTTAGTCAGTCAGTCAATCAAAACCAACCAATAGTGCCGAAAGAAATACAAATACGGGAAAAGTAACAGTTCAAAAAGACTTCTATATAAAAGGAAAAATTATATACTGAAAGAAACATGTTAAAAAAAATGAAAAAGAAATACGTACAAAAAAAATACTCACACAACGCCGGAACACAATCACTTAACTAGAACACAATTATAGAAGGAAAAACTATCAAAAGGAAAAAAGAATATCCACCAAAAAATAATAAAAAAAAACTATTAGAAAGTGATGGAATAAAACGCAGGAGCAAACAAACAAAAAAAAAAAAGACATTTCTGAATATAAAAAAAAATCATATTGCTGGACCGAGGAAAAAGTTTACATATGAATGATTGTCTGAGTGTGTGTGTGTGTGTGTGTGTGTGTGTGTGTGTGTGTGTGCGCGCTCCTACGTCTGTTTGAAAAAGTTTACACATTAATGAAAGGCTGTGTGTGTGTGTGTGTGTGTGTGTGTGTGTGTGTGTGTGTGTGTGTGTGTGTGTGTGAGAGAGAGAGAGAGAGAGAGAGAGAGAGAGAGAGAGAGAGAGAGAGAGAGAGAGAGAGAGAGAGAGAGAGAGAGAGAAAGTATATGTGTGAAGAAAAATCCTGTGTGAGACTGAACACCTTTTACCTGTGTGCAAATTGGAACCGTGACAGGTGTGTGTGTGTGTGTGTGTGTGTGTGTGTGTGTGTGTGTGTGTGTGTGTGTGTGTGTGTGTGTGTGTGACCGTGACCGACAGAGAGAGAGAGAGAGAGAGAGAGAGAGAGAGAGAGAGAGAGAGAGAGAGAGTGAAAAAGAGAAAAATAAGCCACAAAAAAGCAGTAATGACAGAGCGAGGGAAATAAAACACAAGATGAGAGAAGGAAAAAATGAGATAATTAGAGAGAGACAGAGAGAGAGAGAGAGAAAAGAAAAAAGAAAAAAGAGAGAGAATGAGAGAGAATGAAACTCCCATCCCACCCTCCCTATCCCCCTCCCCCTCTCTCCCTTCCACTATTAAAGAGAGAAGCAACACATCACAACACATTAACCCAACAACACAAAACACATATGCAACACACCTTACCCTTTAACAGCCAATAGAACACTAGAATGAATAAAGGAAAAAAAGGAAAAAAACACTGTCTATACATTTTTTTTTCTTCTCTATTGTAGTGCGACGGAAGATCTCAGAAAGAAAAAAAAAGGGAGGAAGGTGAAAGTTATGTGTGTGTGTGTGTGTGTGTGTGTGTGTGTGTGTGTGTGTGTGTGTGTGTGTGTGTGTGTGTGTGACCCCGAGTACCATTTCAATAACAGACTGTTCGAAAAAAAATATCTATTGGGCAAAAATAAAACAAAAAATGAGTAAGAAAAAAAAAGGAAACAATGACGTCGAGTATAAATGAAGTCGACAAACAATAATAATAATAATAATAATAATAATAATAATAATAATAATAATAATAATAATAATAATAATAATAATAATACAGATAACAAAAAGGAAACGAAAAAAAAAATAGTACTAATAAAAGAACAAAAGAAATATCGACTAGAGTAAATTGAAAAAATAAAAATAAAACCATAAATAAAAAGAAAACCGAACATTTTGTTCTACCTTCCTTTAACTGGTGACGGAATAAAAGGTTCTCGACACGAGGAGACCAGCTTTTCCTCATCACGGTTCCGTTTTTTTCTCTATTATTTTTTTTATGGAGACGACGAGGGAAAAAAAAGAAGGAAATGCAAAACGTGTGGCATGTGTGATGATATGAAGAAAATGAAATGGATGAAAATATATGAAAAGCAACGTGTGTAATAGATTAAACGTTATGATAAGCGATGTATAAGGTAGATGATGCGTATGGAAACAAATATGAAAACAGTACAGTAAAAAAAATTCTCACTAAAAATAATCTGTCTTTAATAACGTGATGAGAAATGAAAGGCTTTGGACACGTGGATAACTGATTTTTCTCAGCACTGTTGTTTTTTTTTTTTTTTCCCTTTTTGAGGCAGAAGATGAGGCAAGGAAAGGATCAAAGGACAGAAAAAAATATCTCACTAAAATAATCTGTCTTTAATAACTGGTGATGGGTTACGAAAGGCTTTGAACACGTCGATAACAATGTTTTTAGCACTGTTCTGTTTTATTTGTTCCTTTTTGAGGCGGCCGATGAGGCAAGGAAAGGATCAAAGGACAGAAAAAAATATCTCACTAAAATAATCTGTCTTTAATAACTGGTGATGGAATACGAAAGGCTTTGAACACGTCGATAACAATGTTTTTAGCACTGTTCTGTTTTATTTGTTCCTTTTTGAGGCGGCCGATGAGGCAAGGAAAGGATCAAAGGACAGAAAAAAGCGGCCATCACAGAGAAGGAAAAAAACATCCACCTGAAATCATCTACCTGCTTTTAATTGACGTTGAACAGAAGAATAACAGTTTTCCTCACTATCATTCTCTTTCATGGCTTCGTATTGTGTTGTGAGGAAGAAGATGAGGCAGGGAAAGCAGGCCATTAAAGAGAAAGAAAAAAAAACTACTTTAAATCATCTACCTTTCTATAATTGGCTTTGGACATGTGGATAACTGTATTTTCCTCGCCATTGTTCTGTTTATTGGTTTCGCATTGTTTCTTTTTATGGTAGTCGACGAGGCAAGGAAAAATGGGATGCAAAACGTATGTCATCGATGAAGGGACAAAAATATTAACCTGAAATCATCTATACCTGCTCTTAATTGCCTTTGAACACGTGGGTAGCAGTTTTTCCTCACCAATGTTCTGTTTATTGGGTTTGTATTGTTTCTTTTCATGGTAGTCGACGAGGCAAGGAAAAAAGAGGATGCAAAACGTGTGGCATCAAAGAGAAGGAAAAAAAGACTAGATTGGGAGTTTCATTGATTTTACGTGGAAGCGGAGATGATGATGATGATGAAAGACTGGCAGGAACAGACAAAGCGATGATGGCAGGGGAAGGAAGGAACGTATGGAAACAAAATAAAAGCTTGGAAATAGTATATAAAGTGGATCATATATATTTTACGTGGAAGGAGAGATGAGGATGAAAGACCGGCAACAAATGAGAAGGCGATGATGGCAGGGGAAGGAAGGAACGTATGGAAACAAAATAAAAGCTTGGAAATAGTATATAAAGTAGATCATATATACTTTACGTGGAAGAAGAAATGAGGATGAAAGACCGGCAGCAACAGACAAAGCGATGGTGGCAGGGGAGGGAAGGTATATGGAAAATAAAATAAAAGCTTGATAAAGTATTTGAAGCAGGTTAAAAGTCATATGGATTTTACGTGGAAGGCGTGATAGTGATGAAAGACTAGTAACGGACAACACGACGATGGCAGGGAAAAATAAGGAAGGAAAAAAAACAAAAAATAAAAGTATATGATGCAGATGAAAGTATGAAAAATGAAATAGATTAAAAAGTATGAAAAGCAGTGTATAATATAATAGATGGAATATTGTGATAACCGATGTATAAGGATAAAAAGTATGATGACAAACAAATATGGGAACGGAGTAGGAATGAAAAAAATGAAGAAAATACCTAAAAAATAGAAGAAAAAGTACGAACACAATAAAAACGTAGATGAAACATATGAGGAATTCTAAAAAGCAGAGAAAACGTATGAAAGAAATGCATAAACTAGCTGGAAATTATGAAAAAAAAGAAAATCTGTCAAAATAATAAGAAAAAGCGTTAAAAGTAGAAGAAAAATTACGAAAACAATAAAGAACGTAGATGAATCTTATGAGGAATTGTAAAAGCAGAGAAAACGAATGAAAGAAATACATAAACTAGCTGGAAATTATGAAGAAAAAAAGAAAAAAATAAGAAAATGTCAAAAAATGAAGAAAAAAAGAAAAATTATGAAAACAGTAAAGAACGTGGATGAAACATACGAGGAATTGTAAAAGCAGAGAAAACGAATGAAAGAAATGCATAAACTAGCTGGAAATTATTAAACAAATGAAAAAATAAGAAAATGTCAAAAAATTAAGAGAAAAGAAAAATTATGAAAACAGTAAAAACGTAGATGAAACATACGAGGAATTGTAAAAAGCAGAGAAAACGTATGAAAGAAACGCATAAACTAGCTGGAAATTATGGCAAAAAAACAAAAAATCTGTCACATCTACAACACCAAACACAATTCTACCAAAAAAATATATTTCCTTTTACCTGATGAGGGAATATGAAGGGCAGTGGACAGCTGGAGAGTTCATTTTTCTAACCTTTGTGATGTACCAAGAATACCGGATAAAAAAATAAAAAACTATCACATACATAACAGCCAAACACAATTCTATCACACAATATATCTTTCGTTTTGATGGGTGATGAAATATATGACAGGCACTGCTGGACAAACACGCAATTTATTTCCCCTCACCTGTATTGTACCAAGAATATCAGAAAACAAGGGAATGTATTGCATTTATGAGTGTCAGGAGGAGGGTATCGGGACACCTCTCCTCCAGAAATTGACCTCTCTTTTAGCCACTTCTGAACTCTTTTTTTTTTTTATAAGGGAAGTGTTCAGCGGGATTTTTTTTTCTGATTATTATTCTTTTTTCGCCCTTGAGATCCTTCCTTTACTGTAAAAAAATATATAACTTCCAAACACAATTCTGTCACAAAAACTCTATCCTCTTATTTGGTGATGGGGGAAGTGCTTAGCGGGCTTTTTTCTCATTATTATTATTATTATTATTATTATTATTATTATTATTATTATTATTATTATTATTTTGTCCTTGAGCTGCTTCCTTTCCTGTAAAAACAATATAACTTCCCAATACAATTCTATCACAAAACTCTTTTCTCTTAATTGGTGATGGGGGAAGTGCTTAGCGGGCATTTTTTCTCATTATTATTGTTTATATTATTATTGTCCTTGAGCTTCTTCCTTTACTGAAAAACAATATAACATCCCAATGCAATTCTATCACAAAACCTCTTTCCTGTTATTAGTTGATGGGATATGCAAGGCAGTACTCGACAAGCGTGCAGTTCATTTCTCCTCACCTGTGTTGTACCAGAAATAACATTAGAGTAAGGAAGTCCAGTACATTTATAATATTTAAATACAATTCTAACACCAAATTTCTTTCGCTGTACTTGGCGATGGAATATGAAAGTACTCTTCCTTCCTCGCCTTTGTCTTGTAGCAGAAATATTATATTGAAAAAAGGGGACTATATTACATTTGTACGACCAAAACATAAGTCTACCACCGATCCTCTTTCCCTTTAGTTGTTGATGGGATTTAAAAGGTACTGGACAGGCTGGCAATTTGATCCTCACCTTCGTCCTTTACCAGAAAGAACAGAATGTAACAAGAGAATCTATTAAATTTATAACATCAAAGCGCAAGTCA
Organism: Eriocheir sinensis; assembly: GCF_024679095.1. Classification (NCBI taxonomy): domain Eukaryota; kingdom Metazoa; phylum Arthropoda; class Malacostraca; order Decapoda; family Varunidae; genus Eriocheir; species Eriocheir sinensis. Next base: position 21,309,722 of record NC_066527.1, on the reverse strand, counting down.
TTCACCAAACCTATTTCCGTTTTAGTTGGTGATGGAATATGAGAGGTACTGGAGAGGCGGCTAGTTATTTTCCCTTACCTTCGTCCTATACCAGAAATAACAAAGTAAAACAAGGGAATCTATTAAATTTGCACCATCCCAACGCAATTCTAAAATCAAACCTCTTTCCCTTTTATTTGCTGATGGAATATGAAAGTACTGGAAAGGCGGACAGTTTTGTTTTCATCTTTGTACTGTACTAGAAATAACAGAATAAAACTAGGGAATCTATTAAATTTATAACATCACAGCCCAATTCATTTACCAAACCTATTTTCCTTTTATTTGGAGATGGAATATGAAAGTACTGGAAAGGCGGACAGTTCTTTTTTTTTTGCCTTTGTACTGTACCAGAAATAACAGAATAAATGAAGGGAATCTATTAAATTTATAACATCACAACGCATTTCATTCACCAAACTTCTTTCCTTTAATTTGGTGATGGGATATGAGAGGTATTAGACAGGCGGACAGTTATTTTTTTTTCACCTTCGTCCTCTACCAGAAATAACAGAATAAAACAAGGGAATCTATTAAATTTATAACATCCCAACGCAATTCATTCACCAAATCTCTTTCCTTTTATTTGCTGATGAAATATGAAAGTACTGGAAAGGCGGACTTCTTTTTTTTCGCCTTTGTACTGTACCAGAAATAACAATAAAACAAGAGAATCAATCAAATTTATAACATCAAAGCACAATTCATTTAACAAAACCTCCTTCTTTTTATTTGGAGTTGGGATATGAGAGGTACTAGACAGGCTGGTAATTCTTTTTTCCCCACCCTGCTGCTCTGCCCAAAAATATCAGAAAAATAAAAAGTGAATCCATTGAGTCTTTATAATCCAAGCACATAAGTATAAAAAAAAATCGCTTTCCTCTTAAATGGTGTTGGAATATGAAGGACACTGGACAGGCGGGCGATGCTTTCCTCCTCACCATTCTGCTCTGCCCAAGAATACCAGAAAAATAAACAAGGAAATCTATTGTCTTTATAATCCAAGCATAACCAAATAAAAAATCGCTTTCCTCTTTAATGGTGTTGGAATATGAAGGACACTGGACAGGCGGGCAGTTCTTTCCTCCTCACCTTTGTGCTTTACCAGGAATAACATATAAAAACAAGGGAAGCTTTTAAATATTAAAAAACTGAATAAAAAAAATCTTTTCATTTACCTTCTGATAAAATATAAAAGTATTAGGCAGCCGGCAATTCTTTTTTCCTCACCATTCTGCTCTACCAAGAATATCAGAAAAAACAAGGAACATTTATATCATTTAAACATAATTGTAACATCAAACTTCCTTCACTTTAAAGACACCTCTCCACCCGAAATTGACCTCTCTTTTGGCTACTCTTTACTCTTATCTATTATGGGAGCGGCGAGTAGCGGGCTTTTTTTTTTTTTCACTCTTTTTGTTGCCCTTGAGCCGTGTCCTTTGATGTAAAAAAAAAAAAAAAAAAATCTTGGTCTTGAAATATGTAAAGTACTGGACAGGCAGATGATACTCTCTTCAGACCTTTGTACTGTACCAGGAATATCAGAAAAAAAATAAAGTCAACTACAACACTAACAAAACCCTATAAAAAAAATCATAAAAATTATTCTAAAAACAAATCTTTCCTTTTACTTGGTCTTGAAATATGTAAAGTACTGGACAGGCAGATGATACTCTCTTCAAACCTTTGTACTGTACCAGGAATATCAGAAAAAAAAATAAAGTCATCTACAACACTTAAAATTATATAAAAAAGAATCATAAAAAAAAATATTAAAAAAAAAATATTTCCTTTTACTTGTTGATGCAATATGAAAAGAAGTGGAGAGGCGGACAATATTTATCTCGTCACCTTTGTGCATAACCAGGAATTACAGAAAAAAACAAAACAAAGGAGTCTTTTAAACATTCAACGTCGAGGCGCAGCTGAATAAAAAATAGTCTTTCCCTTTACTTTCTGATAGAATATGAAAAGTATTAGACAGGCGGACTATTCTTTTGTCCTCACTTTGTGCACCATTAAGAATGCCAGAAAGAAAACAAGGGAATCTATGCAATCTTTAACGTCCAAACACAATTGAGAGAACAGAGAAAATAAAAGTCAAGGAAAAGAATAATACAATAAATAACACGAAAACAGGAAAACAAAAATAAAAAAAGAAAACTCGCCACGGAAAATAAATATATATAAAAACAGAGGAAAAAGAAAAAAAATACCTAAAAAAATAAATAAATAAACAACAAAACACTAAACATAAAAGTAAAAAACGCAGTACTAAAAAAAGAAGAAGAAAAAACAATCGCCACGGGAAACAAATATATAAAAAAATCAGAGGGAAAAGAAAAAAAACTGCCGAAAGAAAATCAAGAAACAAATTAAACAACTAAACAATAAACAAAAGAAAAAAACGCAGACTAAAAAAAAATCGCCACGGAAAACAAATATATGAAACAGAGGGAAAAGAAAAAAAACTACCTCAAGAAAATCAAAAAACAAATTAAACAGCAAAACAATAAACAAAAAAGGAAACGAACAATACTAAAAAAAAAAAAATTGTCCCAGAAAATAAAGACACAAAACTCTCTCTCTCTCTCAACCCAAAACAAAGCGTTAGTACAATCGAGGCAGTTTTCATCACACAAAGCACAAGTATCATACCGTTATGCTCTTTGACGTTTTCGAGGTATTAGAAGCGTTACACAGCGAAAATATGACACATGTTAAAGAGTCCGATCCCGTGTTTTACATTATCAAAGAGCATCCAACACCCGCTGAACTAATGGTGTGCGTGTCTGTGTGTGTGTGTGTGTGTGTGTGTGTGTGTGTGTGTGTGTGTGTGTGTGTGTGTGTGTGTGTGATCAATCATTTCAAAAGCAACACGAATGAAGAGTGCAAATCTACTTTATGTTTTAGTGTTCATGTGTGTGTGTGTGTGTGTGTGTGTGTGTGTGTGTGTGTGTGTGTGTGTGTGTGTGTGTGTCTAGCCTTGCAAAACATCAGTTCAAACACATTCTGCATATGACACACCACACACTCATTTGCGATTATGAAGTGAGTGTTTGATACCTGTAAATTACCTGTATTATGAGCGCACAAAACAATAAACAAACAAAAAAAAAACATACATATTCGCCTCATACAAGATTCATACACGTACACATAAACAAACGACACATACCTGTATACCTGTGTGTGTGTGTGTGTGTGTGTGTACCTCTGTAAAACACACACACACACACACACACACACACACGCACACACATATACATACATACATACAAACATTCATACATACATACATACATGCATACATACATATATTTATAACCGTAAGCTTTGATATACTTCGTAGGTTATAAAGATCTATTATTGCGATTATTGTTCTGTTTGAAATAAAAGATAATGATAATGATGATGATGATGATGATGATGATAAATAATATTCGATAACAATACGTGACGAGTGTTTTAATTTCCCTGATTGAAGTGGATTATAGAGTGAGTAATATTCTAGTTTGTGTGTTTCTCTCTCTCTCTCTCTCTCTCTCTCTCTCTCGATAAAAAAAGGTGAAATAGGAGAACGACACACACACACACACACACACACACACACACACACACACACACACACACACACACACACACACACACACACATTTCATCCCAGGAACGTGACTACAAACAGACACGCATTTGCTCGGAAACTGCACACACACACACACACACACATACACACACACACACGTTGAACCCATTATGCGCTTCTCGAAATCTGTTTTTTATTCTTTTTTTTACACCTTCATTTCCAAGCTAATCATCTCTCTCTCTCTCTCTCTCTCTCTCTCTCTCTCTCTCGTTCTCACCTTTTTAAACTCACTTTTTCTTTACACTTACGATTTTTATTTTCCTTTCTCTTGCCGTTTCTCTTTTTCCGCCTTTACTAATTTTCCGACTTTCTATGTTATTTTAATTTTGTCTTATTACGTCATTTATCTATTTTTCTATTCACGATTTATCTACGTCTTCTCTATCTATCTTTTTATCTATCTTTTTTATCAGTAAGTTGTTTTGATCAATTTTTCTATATATTTTCTTATTGCAAGTCCTATCAATGTTTATTTATCTACTTATCTACTTGTTTATTAACCTTCTTTATCAATGCGTTGCTATTTGTCTATTAACGATTTATCTACGTCTTCTATCTTTCATCTATCTTTCTTTTTATCTATCTTTTTTATCAGTTCTTACTACGAGTCCCTTCACTATTGATTTATCTACTTATCTACTTGCTTGTTTATTCGCCTTCTTTATCCATAAGTTGCTTCGATTCTTTATTCCATTATTTACGCTTTATCATCTTTCTTTCATTATTCATATGTTACTTTGATCCTTTGTTCCTCTTTCCATGTATTTTGGTATTATTTCGTTGTTGTATTCGTGTTCAATCTCTTTCATTTATCGATACAACACCTTCAGTTATCTATATTTTAATCTATGCAACCTGTTAATCTATCTATTCAGCTTTTCATCTTTCTTTTCATCTTTCTTCTCGTTTCATCTTTTTCATTCCTCAACCTTTTTCTTATTCATCATTTTTTCGTCTTCTCATCTTTCTTCATCGTTTCATCTTTTTCATTCTTCATGTTTTATTCTTCATCATTTTCTTCTTTTCGTCTTTTCATCTTTCTCCATCGTTTCATCTTTTTCATTCTTCAGCTTTTTTTTTTCTCCATCATTTTCATCTTTTCGTCTTTTCATCTTTCTCCATCGTTTCATCTTTTTCATTCTTCAGCTTTTTTTCTTCATCACTTCCATCTTTTTGTAATCTTTCTTCATTTCGTTGCTCTATCTATGTTCAATCTCTTTCATTCATCTATATTTCACCTTCAATTATCTTTATATATTAATGTATCTGTCTATCTATTTATCTTTTCATCTCTCTTCACTATTAATACGTGGCTCGATCCTTTGTTCCACAGTTCACATACCATTGCGTTATTTTCGTTCCTGCCTCCATGTTTGATTTCTTTTATCTATACACGTAACACTTTCAATCATTTATATACTAGTAATCTCTGCCACCTGTTCATTCATCAATTCATCTTTCTGAGCACACATTTGTTCGCGCCATCCTTTATTTAGGGAGTAATTAAATCATCTCATACATTATACTCGGTTCATAATATATTCAAGCATTTCCTAATTAACTTTTTTTAGGTCTACGTCGATCTTGGTTAATTTATTCCCTACTACATTTAACCCGTATCTGCCCGGATTTTTTAATTTATTAAAAACTTTGATTTTTATTTGTTTTCGTATTTAGTAAGCGCTATGTATTATACTTCATAGCATGAATGAATTGCAGATAAAATAATGAAGCGAGAATGAGGTGTTACATATATGTAACGCTGGGCAGATACGAGAACATTTTCTATCAATGCGGGAGTAAAGTAAACATGTGTATAATAAGCAAATTTATTTATGATATTTATACAATAAGTATACAATATTCTATTACCTCTTTTTTTTATCAATGACAGTAAAGATGCAAATAATGGACAGGAAAAGAAATTGAATTCCAAATTTCTATTTAAAAAAAAAGCTCGGTATTATGAAATGTCATTAGTTGTTCTGTATTATACACTGCGGCAGGTAGCACATCCTCCTCTTCTAAGGTGCTTAGACTGTCATCACAAGTCAAGGGTCTGGAAAGAACACGATAATAATTGTTAGAGATAAGTCAGAAAAAAATACATTATCAGGGAAAATGCAAATATCTAGCGTTGCATATATGTAACAACACTTTAAATTTGGTATAGAGAAAAAGATTAAAGTAATAAAATTACATTTACAACATAATTATATTCCTTCCTTCCAGGTTGAACTATATTAGTAATAAAAAAATAATATGCTTCAAAAGTAATATGTAAAAAATGCTCACCTTTTATAAGAAGTCATACCCCAGCGGGGGCTGCTTGCCGGCACAACGCCTGTGGGCAGAATGAAGGATCTCGTCTTCTTCTCTCGCATGAATATGTTCTTACAAGTCTTGTGTAAAAATCTAAAAAGCCTGTCCAAACGTGTCTCAAACAAGGAAAATGTGGCGAGATTAGATTTAACAAAAAATAGTGTTACACATCTGAACCGCTAGGCAGACACTGTTCTTCTTTTGTTTTCCGTTTTTGTTTCCTTTATTCTTGTTCTCGTTTCTAATGTGTCTGCTTCTCTGAGTCTTCATGAGGTCTTTTCCTGGTATTTTTAGGACTTTACTTCATCTTCCCTTTCTCGGTTAATTTATTCTCTACAACATTTAATTTTACTTTTGTTCCTCTTTTGTTTTCCTTTCTTGTTTCCTTTATTTTTGTTCTCGTTTCCAATTTATCTGCTTCTCTGAGTCTTTATAAGGTCTTTTTTGCTATTTTGAGGTCTTTACTTCATCTTCCCTTTCTCCTTTCTTTTCTCTTTACTCCTTTCATTCCCAAATTTCCTGCTTTTTTTAGGTCTAAGTCGACAACAGTTAAAAAAATTCCGCTTTCCGCATTTCATTTTCTTTTCGTGTTGTCTTGTTTTTTCTTTTTTTCATTTTTTCTTTTCACTTTTCACTAATCTACCAGCTATTTCAAGTCGTCTTTGGGTCTTTTGGTCATATTTTAGGTTTTTTAATCTCTTCTTTTTCTCTCTTCTTTTTTATCTTTTCATCTCTTCTATTTTTTTATTTTTTTTACGTCTTGGCCTATTGCGCCGGTAGGCTTCTTCTCGGTGGGGCCTGGTGGCCGGCCCAAGGCTTCTTTCCGGTGGGGCCTGATGGTCGGCCCAGCCCGTTCTGGCGCAGGCGAGTGTTTATAGTGGCGCCATCTTGCATTGGCTCATGCTGCCCTCCCGAAGCTCATCTTTAATCCTAGAATCTAGAGTACGGGTTGATAGGTGGTCTTCTGGATAGCATGTAGGTAGTTTTAAGCCACTCGGCGGCGGCTGAAAAATCCCAGCTTGGTGGCACCGGGCGGGGATTGAACTCGCGTCCTCCTGAACGCGGTGCCGTCACTCTGTCGACTCAGCCACCGCCTCCCACAACTGACCAGTCTTTAGGAGGTCTATTTCAATCTCAGTTAATTAATTTCCCTCAGCATTAAATTTACTTCTCTTTTGTTTCTCTCCGTCCAACGCACTCCTCCCTCCCTGGCAGCCTCTACGCGGACGCCGGCACGCCATAAATAATAAACGAAATAACTGATGAATAATGAATGGCGCGTTCCTCACCTGCACGCCCGGACGAACACGACGATGCAGCTGCCGTCGCCACCTAAAAATAAGCAGAAATAATCGTAGACTCGCTTGCTAATTAACGCGAACTTAAACAGAACTATGAAGCGCAAACAGGCACTCATTTCACCTGCTGGGAAAGCCTTTCGACGCTACGGGAATGGAGGAGGCGATGAAGGGTGAGAAATTTGGGGTGATGGTGTATTCTTGCATGAAAAAGTGGGACAGAACAAAGAAGGACAGATAAGGATAAGGGAATGGAAGAGGCGGTGGAGGGTGAGAGAGTAAGGGTGAGGGTGTATTCTTGCATTAAAAAGCGGGACAAAACATACAAGGATAAAGAAGTAGAGGAGGTGCTTAAAAGTGAGAGATTTGAGTTAAGTGTACATTCTTGCATTATAACCCGGGACAGAACAAACGAAAAGAGATAGATAAGGATAAAACAATGAAATGGACAGAAGAGGTGATGAAGGCAATGGTGTATTCTTGCATTAAAACGTGGGATGAATATACAAGAAGAGATAGGGGGATGAGTGCGTGAGGATGATGGTGTATTCTTGCATTAAAACGTGGGACAAATATACAAGAAGAAAGTAGGTAGGAAGACACCTACCGAACGGGCGCAAGCCACTCCCGGTGAGGTATATATGGGAGGTGAGAAGGGAGCTGAAGCCCTCCAAAGACCCTTCCCATGTCCTCACTAACCGTTTCCCTATTGTCTCACCAACACCGGAGAGTAGTTCAGCATGCTCTCTAAAGACAGATCCTCTCTTTATCCACACCACACTACATTCACATAACATATACACCTTTTTCCAAAATTCAAAATTCAAAATGGCTCAATTAAAATGCCTCAGAGTCCCCGCCTGGGACCCCCAGGAGGACTCCCTTCTGGCTGCCGACCCGAGAGGTGTCTTGATAACTCCTCGAACCTCTTTCTTCTCAATTTCTGCAACATTCGCGGTCTTCGCTCTAATTTTCATTCTGTGGAACATCATCTCCTCCTCTAAACCTCACCTTCTCTTCCTTACTGAAACACAGGTTTCTGAGGCTACTGACAGCAATCTCTACTCTGTTCCCTCCTACTATCTCGATCCTAAATTTCAATCCAAAGCTGGATGTTGCGCCTATGTGCGCAACGACATCACTTGCTCTCGTGCCCACGACCTTGACTCTTCTGAATTTTCCACCATCTGGTTAAGACTTCACTGTCATTCTATTACTAAATACATATGTGCTGTTTATCTCTCACCTAACTCTACCAACTATGTAAAATTCTTTGACTATTTGAATTCTAAAGTGGAGCACATCTTGATGAAATCTCCATCCTAGGAGATTTCAATGTTCTTTGGCTTTCATCCTCTTTCACTGACCATCCTGGTGAACAAGCCTACAACTTTGCTATCCTCAACGACCTAGAGCAGTTGGTCCAGCACCCTACACGTATTCCTGACCGTCTTGGAGATCGGCCCAACATTCTAGACCTCTTCCTTACCTCAAACCCTTCTGCTTATTCTGTCAAACTGTTCTCTCCGTTGGGCTCCTCCGATCACAATCTTATTTCTGCATCCTGTCCTATCGCTCCTGTACATCCTCTGAACCCACCGAAGAGTCGATGCTTTGGCATTTTGCTTCAGCTCGGTGGGACGACCTGAGGATGTTGGAATGATTATTGCTTCCAGGATAGAGACCCTCTGTGTGTGCTCAACGCATCACAGAGGTGATTGTCTCTGGAATGGAGGCATACATTCCTCGTTCTTTCTCCTCACGCTAAAAGCCTTGGTTTAATCACGCTTGTTCTCGTGCTGTCAATGATAGAGAGGTAGCTCACAAAAGATACCAGAGCCTTCAAACTAATGCTAATTATGAACTTTACATTTCTGCCCGAAATCGTGCCAAATCTATTCTCCGACTAACCAAAAATTCTTTCATTAATAGAAAATGTCAAAACCTTGCTTTCTCTAACTCCTCCCGTGACTTCTGGCATCTAGCCAAAAACATCTCCTCCAACTTCACTTCTTCATCTTTCCCTCCACTCCTCAGTCCTGGCGGTCACACTGCCGTCTCTTCTACCTCTACGGCTGAACTCTTCTCGCAAACTTTTTCTAAAACTCCACTCTGGACGATTCTGGGCATATTCCTCCTACTCATCCCCCTCTGACTCCTTTATGCCTGTTATAAAGATTCTTCAAATGATGTTTTCTATGCCCTCTGGCCTCAATCCTCAGAAGGCTTATGGACCTGATAGAGTGCCTCCTATTGTCCTTAAAAACTGTGCCTCCGTGCTGTCACCCTGCCTGGTCAAACTCTTTCGCCTCTGCCTGTCAACATCTACCTTTCCTTCTTGCTGGAAGTATGCCTTCACACAGCCTGTACCTAAGAAGTGTGACCGCTCCAATCCCTCAAACTACCGTCCTATTGCTTTACTTTCTTGTCTATCTAAAGCTTTTGAATCAATCCTTAACCGTAAGATTCAAAAGCACCTTTCCACTTCTGACCTTCTATCTGATCACCAGTATGGGTTCCGCAAGGGGCGTTCTACTGGTGATCTCCTAACTGACTCTTGGTCATCCTCTCTTAGCCGTTTCGGTGAAACTTTTGCTATTGCGCTGGACATATCAAAAGCTTTTGATAGGGTCTGGCACAAATCTTTGCTTTCTAAACTACCCTCCTACGGTTTCTATCCTTCTCTCTGTACCTTTATCTCCAGTTTCCTTTCTGACCGTTCTATTTCTGCCGTGGTAGACGGTCACTGTTCTTCCCCTAAATCTATTAACTGTGGTGTCCCACAGGGTTCTGTCCTATCTCCCACTCTTTTTCTGTTGTTCATTGATGATCTTCTTTCCAAAACGAACTGTCCTATCCATTCCTACGCCGATGATTCCACTCTGCATTATTCAACTTTTTAATAGAAGACCCACCCTTCAGGAACTTAACGACTCAAGGCTGGAGGCTGCAGAACGCTTAGCCTCAGACCTTACTATTATTTCCGATTGGGGCAAGAAGAACCTGGTGTCCTTCAATGCCTCAAAAACACAGTTTCTCCACCTATCCACTCGACACAATCTTCCAAACAACTATCCCCTATTCTTTGACAACACCCAGCTATCACCTTCCTCAACACTAAACATCCTCGGTCTATCCTTAACTCAAAATCTCAACTGGAAACTTCATATCTCATCTCTTACTAAATCAGCTTCCTCGAGGCTGGGCGTTCTGTACCGTCTCCGCCAGTTCTTCTCCCCTGCACAGTTGCTGTCCATATACAGGGCCTTGTCCCCTCGTATGGAGTATGCATCTCATGTGGGGGGCTCCACTCACAGCTCTTCTGGACAGAGTGGAGGCAAAGGCTCTTCGTCTCATCAGCTCTCCTCCTCATACTGATAGTCTTCTACCTCTTAAATTCCGCCGCAATGTTGCCTCTTTCTATCTTCTATCGATATTTCCACGCTGACTGCTCTTCTGAACTTGCTAACTGCATGCCTCCCCCTCCCTGCACTCGACTTTCTACTCATGCTCATCCCTATACTGTCCAAACCCCTTATGCAAGAGTTAACCAGCATCTTCACTCTTTCATCCCTCACGCTGGTAAACTCTGGAACAATCTTCCTTCATCTGTATTTCCTCCTGCCTACGACTTGAACTCTTTCAAGAGGAGGGTATCAGGACCCCTCTCCTCCCGAAACTGACTTATCTTTCGGCCACCTCTTTGGATTTTTAGGAGCAGTTTTTTTTTTATTAATGTTTACTTTTTTGTGCCCTTGAGCTGTCTCCTTTGCTGTAAAAAAAAAAAAAAAAAAAAAAAGATAAGGATAGAGGAAGAGAAAAGGTGATGAGGGATGAGAGACTAGGAATAATTACATCTTCTTGCATTAAAACCTTGGGCATAATCTGGAGCTCGGAAAAGGTCAAATGAAAGGAGAAAGAAGCGTGCGAGTCATGTGTTCGTTTTCCACTAAAACATCAACCGAATATAAACAGAATATGCAAACAGAAGCGAGCAGAGTTTGAAGGCATGAAAGATGGTGAATAAACATTGTATTGACTTGCTGCTAATTGGAAGAAACTCAAACAAAAGAATGAAATGTAAAGAGAGTTGAATTCCACATGCAGCGTGAATGAATGGCAGAGGCGAAGAGGGATGAGAGAGTGAGAGTAATCGGATCTGCTTGCAATAAAACAATGGACAAAATAAACAATAGACAAAATAGATAAGGTTTAAGGGAATAGAGTAGTGTGAATATGCTAGAAGAATTAGGCAGAGTTTAGGGAGATGAAAGATGGTGAAGAAACATTGCACAGACTTGATGCTAATGAAAGGAAACTCAAACAAAAGAACGATATGCAAAGGGAGTTGGATTCCACGTGCGGCGCGATATTTCACTCTTGACACTACGAGGGAAAAGAATGGAAGAAACGAAGAGAGGTGAAAGAGTGAGGATAATGGAATCTTCTTGCATTAAAACTTGGGACAGAATACGCAAACAAGTCTTTCTTCGACATGAAAAGGATTCCACTCTTGACACTACGAGGGAAAAGAATGGAAGAAACGAAGAGAGGTGAAAGAGTGAGGATAATGGAATCTTCTTGCATTAAAACTTGGGACAGAATATGCAAACAAGCTGGGAAGGCAAAAGAGGAAGCAAGGCTGATGATAATAGTCTTTCTCCGGCATGAAAAGGATTCCTCTCTTAATACTACCAGGGAAAAGATTTGAAGAAACGAAAAGAGGTGAAAGAGTGAGGATGATGGAATCTTCTTGCATTAAAACTTGGGACAGAATACGCAAACAAGTCTTTCTTCGACATGAAAAGGATTCCACTCTTAATACTACGAGGGAAAAGAATGGAAGAAACGAAGAGAGGTGAAAGAGTGAGGATAATGGAATCTTCTTGCATTAAAACGTGGGAGAGAATATGCAAACAAGCTGGGAAGGTAAAAGAGGATGCAAGGATGAGAAAAAATAGTCTTTCTCGGGCATGAAAAGAATGAACGAGACGAAGAGAGGTGAAAGAGTGAGGATAATAGAATCTTCTTGCATTAAAACGTGGGACAGAATATGCAAACAAGCTAGAAAGGTAAAAGAGAATGGGAGAAAGATAAGGGATGAAAAAGTGAGGATACTGTATTTCTCTTGCTTATTAAAGGACAGAACATGCGAGAAAAAATAGGAAGGTGAAAAAGGAATAAGAGTAAGAATTCGTATGCTAATAAATTATAAACACGGAAAGAGCATGCAAGAATAAACAGGAGAGGAAAGAATGAGGATAACTGTTTCTTTCTGCAACTAAAACAATAATATATGCAGGCAAAAAGAGGGACCATTAGAGGCCATGAAAGACTGAGGATGCTGGCTACTTCCTGCATTAAAACTGGGGATGAAAACACAGAAAAGAGGATAAAATATAAAAGCTGGAGGAGAGCGACTTAATATGCATAGAAAATTATGAAGAAAAATACGCAAGAAATAAGGAGAAAAATGGTTGAAAGGAATAAAACCGATCATGCTGGGAAAAAAAACAGAAAAGAAAGTAAAATATGTATGATGGAGGATAGGAACTTCATATGCACGGAAAATGGAAAACAATGAATGAAAAAACACTAGAAAAAGGGTTAAAAGGAAAGAAAGAAAAAGAGTAATTGTAAAGATTGAAGATCCGTGTTACTTTCTGCATTAAAAAAAATACCATTATGCTGGGAGTGAAATAAATATATAAAAAACACAGAAAAGAAGATTAAATATGAAAAATGAAGGATAGGAATTTACATGCACAGGAAATTGATAAGAAGTACAAGTAAAAAAAACTGGAAAGGGACCAAAGAACAACAGAGAGAAAAGAAGATAAGATTTGAAAGATGCAATAGACCAAATTAACATGCATAAAAAAATGAGAAAACTAATAAGAAAAAATGGTTAAAGAGAAAGAGGATGTTATAATTTCTTCCAACATAATACAAATAAATAAGAACAGTCGGAATATAAGGAAATGTTCAACGAATATGAGAGAATACAGACCAGGGTTTTCCTCTTGCCTCCAAAACATAATCGGATAATGCAAGAATAAAAATAGGGGGAGCAAAAGGGGATGAGAGATCAGAGGTAATGGCCGATTCGTGGAACAGAGAGGAAATGATAAATGGGGAACGGAAGTGTGGGTCAAAGAGGAGAGATATATTGGTTCATTTCTGCAGTAAGAGACGGAAAGAACAGGGAAGGTAAAAAGGGATGAAAGAGCGACCTTGTCCTGTACTTTTTCCCGTCTCATACAAGGACAATCTGCAAGGATGATTGGAAAATGTGAATATAGGCTGATGAGTGAAGATTTCGGTTCGTTTCTGCATTAAAAGATAGATGGAACATATACAGTTTAAAGGGATGAAAGAGTGGCCTTGTCCGTTAGTTTTTCCCGTCGAATGCAAGGACAATTTGCAAGGATGATTGGAAAATGTTAATATAGGCTGATGAGTGAAGATTTCGGTTCGTTTCTACATTAAAAGATAGATGGAACAGATACAGTTTGAAGGGATGAAAGAGTGGCCCTGTCCGCTACTTTTCCCCGTCTAATCCAAGGACAATTTGCAAGGATGATTGGAAAATGTGACTATAGGCCGATGATTGAAGATGTTTTAGTTCATTTCTGCATTGAGAGACGGAAAGAACAGGGAAGGTAAAAAGGTATGAAAGAGCGACCCTCTCCGTTACTTTTTTCCCGCCGAATACAAGGACAATTTGCAAGAATGAGTGGAAAATGTGAATGTGGGCCAGAGAGTGAAGATTTTGTTTAATCTTTGCAATGGAAAGTGGATAAAAAAAAGGGAATGATTTAAGGAGATGAAAGAGTGAGTTTATTCGTCATTCTTTCATTTAAAACACGGACAGAGTTTGCATGGATAACTGAGAAACGTGAGGGTGGGCCAAAGAGTAAAAATTATAATTCATTTCTGCATCAAAAGATAGATGGAACATGAAGGAAAAAATAAGAGATACAGTTTAATGAGAAGAAAGAGTATAGCTGTCCGATACTTTTTTCCCCACTATACAAGGAAGATTAGCAAGGATGATTGGAAAATGTGGATGTGGGCCAAAGGCTGGAGATTTTGGTTCGTCTCTGCATTAGTATATAGACGGAACAGACAGTGTTTAGAGCAGTGATTCTCAAAGTGTGTGCCGCCATCATCACCTTGGTGTGCCGCGAAAATTTGCGTGGGATTGCAAATAAAAGCAGGTGTGCCGCAAAAATATTAGTTGTTTCTTAGTGTGCCGTCATACTAAATAGTTTGAAAACCACAGCTTTAGAGAGAAGAATGAGCTATGTTGTCTGTTACTTTTTTCCCATCTAATACAAGGACAATTGGCAAGGATGAATGAAAAACGTGAAATTAGGCGAAAAAGTGAAGATTTAAGCTCATTTCTGCATTGAGAGATGGACAGAACACGCAGGAAGAGAAAAGGTAAGGTAAAAAGGGATGAAAGAGCGACCTTGCCCGTTACTTTTCCCTCTGATACAAGGACAAGGATGAATGGAAAATGTGAATGTAGACCAAAGAGTGAAGATACTAGTTCATTTCGGGATTAAAAGATGGACAGAACATACGTACAGAAAAAAAAGGAAGGTAAAAAATAGATGAAAGTATTTGCTTGCCTGTAACTTCTTCCATTTAACATTGGGTCAGGTTTTGCGAGACTTAATGGAAAACGTAAAGGTAGACGAGAGTGAATATATTAATACATCTCTACATTTAAAGATTGACTGACTATTAAAAAAAGATAGACAGGAGATGAAAGAGTCAGGCTGTCCCTTACTTCTTCCATTTAATAAAGAGACAGAATTTGCTGGGGATAAATGAAAACGAGAAGGTAGACGAAGAGTGAATATATTAATGCATTTCTACATTGAAAGATTGACACACTATTTAAAAGAGAACCAGGAGATGAAATAGTCAGCCTGTCCTCTACTTCCATTCCATAAAGAGACAAAATTTGCTGAGGATAAATGAGAATGAGGAGGTAGACGAAAGAGTGAATATATTAATACATCTTTACATTGAGAGATTAACAGACTATTGAAAAAGAAACAAGAGATGAAAGAGTCAGCCTGTCCCTTACTTCTTCCATTTAATAAAGAGACACAATTTGGAAGGGATAAATGAAAAAGAGAAGGTGGACGAATGAGTGAATATATTAATACGTTTCAACATTTAAAGATTGACAGACTATTAAAAAGAGAGCCAGGAGATGAAAGAGTCAGCCTGTCCCTTACTTCTTCCATTTAATAGACAGATTTTGCGAGACTTAATGGAAAACGTGAAGATAGACGAATGAGTGAATATATTAATACGTTTCAACATTTAAAGATTGACAGACTATTAAAAGAAAGAGACAGGAGAAGAAAGAGTCACCCTGTCCCTTATTTCTTTCATTTAATACAGGGACAGAATTAACTGATGATATTTGGAAAACCTTGAAGCGGATAACAGACTGACGACGCTGGCTTACTGTTCTTATGTTCTTATGTGCTTCTTAATACAGGGACAGAATATGCAAAGAATAAATGGTAAACGTAGAAAAGGATAACAGACTGACGATGCTGGCTAATACTGTTCTTATGTTCTTATGTGCTTCTTAATACAGGGACAGAACATGCAAGGAATAAATCGTTAACGTAGAAATGGATGACAGACTGACGATGCTACAAGGTCAGAATATGCAACGGATAAATGGAAATCGTTGAAGTGGCTGACAGATTGGTGATGCTGGTTTCCTCTCGTACAAAAATGGACGGAATATGCTCAGACAAATAGGTGAGGCTCGAGGGGATAGAGAGGAGAGGCCACTCGTAGTCTCCTCCATTAAAAAACACGTTGAGGATTTGCCGGAATAAATGGGGAAGGATGGAGATGAAAGATAAGGTTAATGGTCGCCTGAATCAAAGACATGGGATGAAATATGAAGGGAAAAAATGGAAGAAGTAAAGAGGATGAAAAAAGAAGGTTAATGGCCTATCCCAACAATAAAAATAATGACAAAATATGAAGGGGAAAAAGGAGAGAAGTAAAGAGGATGAAAAAGCAGTGTTAAGGGTCTATTCTAACGTCAAAATCGTAGACAGAAGATCGAGGAAAAAATGTTAAAAGTTAATGAGGATGAAAGAGGGGGGTTAAGGGTTTACGCCGGCATCAAATTCGCGGTTAAAAAATCAAGGGAAAAAAGGAGAAGTAAAGAGGATGAAAAGGCAGAGTTATGGGTCTATTCCGGCATCAAAATCGTATACAAAATA
>NC_066527.1:21265642-21285642 GCF_024679095.1 Eriocheir sinensis | reverse complement strand
CGACAGCCTTAATACTAATGGTAGAGATTGTTTACTAGATCATTGTAGCTGTTATCACTTTTACTCCCTAGATAATAGAACTGAGGGCAGATATTCCTTCTTTGCCATTCGCCGATAAAACGGAAGCTATATATTGTTTTCATCAGCTGCTAATACAACTGGAGGTCAATAGCTGATAGAACTGAAGGTAGATATTGTTTCTTTGTCATCTGCTAATACAATGAAAGCTAGAGACAGTTTTTTTCAATGTCTCAAAAAACCGAAGTCAGTATGAATGCAAACATCAAACTAAGGAGTGAATTTCAGGTCTCCGAATACCTAAATGAATGAATGAATAAACAGGAGTATCAATAACTGTGATAAGAAAGGCAAATAAAAAGCAATGTTCACTTCCTCCTCCTCCCAGAAAGAAGAAAAAAATGATCCCCAGAAATGAAATGAAAAAAACGAGAAAAAAAAAACGAAATCAATTAAGTTTGTGAGGTGTTTGATCCTGCCTCCCAGGCCCTGTATTGTTGTATTATTAGCACACACACAAAAAAAAATACAACAAAATTAGACTGACGGAAAAATCAAACTAAAAAGTGTTTGCCAGATTCCTCTATTAATAATGAATGCAAAATACGAGCATGAATAAATATAATATGAAAAGAACTATATGATTAAATAAATAAACTACAAAAACCTGGATCCTGTGTTCAGCGGAGGTTCGTCCCCCGTAAAACACGAAATTAAATCACGCTTTTTACACGTTTTCTTACGGGGTGAGGAGGAGGAGGAGGAGGAGGAGGAGGAGGAGGAGGAGGAGGAGGAGGAGGAGGAGGAGAAGGAGGAGGAGGAGGAGGAGCGTTTTTCTGACGATTTTTCACTTGTTTTTTTATGCCATTGACTGTTAGAAAACACACACCGACACACACACACACACACACACACACACACACACACACACACACACAGCTGACATATTGGAGACGATGTTTTGCGGCGTGGTGTGTGTGTGTGTGTGTGTGTTTGTGTGTGTGTGTGTGTGTGTGTGTGTGTGTGTGCTAATAACACAACAATACAGGGTCGGGGAGGCAGGATCAAAACACCTCACAAACTTAATTGAGTTCGTTTTTTTTTTCTTCTTTTTCCATTTCATTTCTGGGGATCATTTTTTCTTCTTCTTTTTCCATTTCATTTCTGGGGATCATTTTTTCTTCTTCTTTTTCCATTTCATTTCTGGGGATCATTTTTTTCTTCTTCTTTTTCCATTTCATTTCTGGGGATCATTTTTTTTCTTCTTCTTTTTCCATTTCATTTCTGGGGATCATTTTTTTTTTCTTCTTCTTTTTCCATTTCATTTCTGGGGATCATTTTTTTTCTTCTTCTTTCTGAGAGGAGGAGGAAGTGAGCATTACTTTTTTTATGCCTTTTTTTTACACGTAAGAAATGAAAAATGTAGTTCTTGTATTTGGCAGGAAGATGTAGATGTTTTTTTGTTTCTTTCCTCTACATTTCTTTCGTCCCTTTTTTTAACGTTCGAGATACAAAGCAAACTATTTATTTATTTATTTTAGATTTTTTGTTTACAGTACAGGACGCAGCTAAGAGTTAAAAATACAAAAATATATATACGTATAGTTCTTGTGTTTTGCAGGAAGAAGTAGACGGGTTGTTTTGTTTTTTTCTCGTTTTTCTACATTTCTTTCGTCCTGTTTTAATGTTCGATACACAAAGCAAACCATTTATTATTTTTTTTTTACAGTAGAGGACGCAGCCAAAAGTTATAAATACAAAAAATATATATATAGTTCTTGTCTTTGGCAGGAGGACGGAGTAGACGTTTCTCTCTTTTTCTTTTATTCTCCACTCTCTTTTTCGTCCCGTTAGAGAGTAAGAAAAAAAATAGTTCGTCTGTTCGGCAGGAAGAAGGAGTAGACGTTCCTTTCTTTATTTTATTTTCCTTTTCATTTCTTTCGTCTTTTTTAAGCGTAAGAAATAAAAAAAATAAGGTTGTTCTATTTGGCAGGAAGAAGTAGATATTTTTTCTTCATTTTCCTTTCCTCAATCTTTCTTTCATCTTTTTTCTTTAAACGTAAGGAATATAACACAAACTAATTACTTTTTCTAGCTCAAAGTAAAAATAACAGGCGATAAAACCGTAATATGCAACAAGTAATAAAACAGAGAGTGAACATTTTTTTATCTCTCCTCCTCGGCTGCATTGCTCGTTTATTTCTACACGTAAGAAAATGTGTTAAATATCTAACTTTGGCGTGTAAGTCAGACCTCTCTATACATAAATAATAAATGAATGTAAAATACGAGCATGATTAAATATAATATGAAAAGAAAGAGATGATTGAATAAATAAGTAGATGACGCAGCACAAAGTTACAATAAAACGCAATAAAACCGTAATATACAACAGTTAATAAGACAGATAGGGAGTTTTTTCTTTCTCTTCTCCTCGGCTTCCTTTCTCGTCTATTTCTACACGTAAGAAACAAACATTAAATTATTTCTTCCGTCGAGGAGTAACAATAAACACACTTTTTCATTACCTTTCCCTTCAAGTTTATAAAAGGAACGAATATAAAACAAATCGACCCTTCGTTCTATTAGTATTTTCTTATTAGTCTCTTATTATTAACATTAAATTATTTCTTCCGTCGAGGAGTAACAATAAACACACTTTTTCATTACCCTTCCCTTCAAGTTTATAAAAGGAACGAATATAAAACAAATCGACCCTTCGTTCTATTAGTATTTTCTTATTATTCTCTTATTAGTCTCTTATTATTAACACTAAATTATTTCTTCCGTTGAGGAGTAACAATAAACACGCTTTTTTCTTCCCATTCCTCAAGTTTATCAAAGGAACGAAAATAAAACAAGTTGACTTTTCGTTCTAAAGGTAACAGGTAGTGAGTGACCTTTTTTCATTTCTCTTATTCTCCACTGACCTTTCTTCTTTGTTACCTAAAAGAAACACACACAAAAAAATCGTAACCTTAAGGGTACAACTCACAACAAATTAACTCTACTTTCTAAAGGTAATACAACCGATAGTGAACATTTTCTTTCTCTCCTCCTCGGCTTCCTTCCTCGTCTATTTCTACACGTAAGAAACAAACATTAATTTATTTCTTCTGTCGAGGAGTAACAAGAAACACGATTTTTTCTTTCCCATCCCTTCAAGTTTATAGAGGGAACGAATATAAAACAAATTGACTCTTCGTTCTAAAGGTAACGAGTAGTGAGTGACCTTTTTCATTTCTCTTATTCTCCACTGACCTTTCTTCTTTGTTACCTAAAAGAAACACACACAAAAAATCGTAACCTTAAGGGTACAACTCACACAACAAATTAACTCGTCTTTTTAAAGGTTAGAGAGTGACCTTTTCCATTTCTCATATTTTCCACTGACCTTTCTTCTTTGTTACCTAGAAGAAAGAAAACACAAAAACCTTAACCTTGAGGGCAGTCAGAACAGCTTACAAAACAAATTAACTTCTCTTTTTAATTAAAGGCAACAGGTCGTGGGCTTTTTCCTTTCTTTTCTTCCAGTGACTTTTCTTCTCTGTCACCCAGAAGAAAGAAAAAAGGAAATCCGTAACCTAAAGGGCAGTCAGAACAGTTCACAAAACAAATTAACTCTTCTTTCTAAAGGTAACAGGTAGTGATTGACCATTTTCCTTTTTCTCTTATTTTCCATTGACCTTTCTTCTTTGTTACGTAAGAGAAACACAAAAAGAAATCCGTAACCTTGAGGGCAGTCAGCACAGTTCACGAAACAAATTAACTCTTCTTTCTAAAGGCAAAACGAAGTGAGATTTTTCCTTTCTCTCCTATTCCAGTGACTTTTCTTCTGTCACTCAAAAGAAAGAAAAAAGGAATTCCGTAACCTAAAGGGAAGTCAGCACAGTTCACGAAACAAATTAACTCTTCTTTCTAAAGGCAAAACGAAGTGAGATTTTTCCTTTCTCTCCTATTCCAGTGACTTTTCTTCTGTCACTCAAAAGAAAGAAAAAAGGAATTCCGTAACCTTGAGGGCAGTCAGCACAGTTCACAAAATAAAGTAACTCTTCTTTCTAAAGGTAACAGGTAGTGATTAACCATTTTCGTTTCTCTTATTTTCCATTGACCTTTCTTCTTTGTTACATAAAAGAAACACAAAACGAAATCCGTAACCTTGAGGGCAGTCAGTGCAGTTCACGAAACAAATTAACTCTTCTTTCTAAAGGCAAAGCGAAGTGAGATTTTTCCTTTCTCTCCTATTCCAGTGACTTTTCTTCTGTGTCACCCAAAAGAAAGAAAAAAGGAAATTCGTAACCTTAAGGGCAGTCAGTACAGTTCACAAAACAAATTATCTCTTTTTTCTAAAGGTAACAGGTAGTGATTGACCATTTTCCTTTTTCTCTTATTTTCCATTGACCTTTCTTCTTTGTTACGTAAGAGAAACACAAAAAGAAATTCGTAACCTTGAGGGCAGTCAGTACAGTTCACAAAATAAAGTAACTCTTCTTTCTAAGGACAAAAGGTAGTGAGATTTTTCCTTTCTCTCTTTTTCCAGTGACTTTTCTTCTTCGTTACATTTAAGAAATAGAAAAAGAAATCCGTAACCTCAAGGGCAGTCAGTATACCTCACAAACAAAGGCTAACTATAAACAGGAGTCTGACATACACGCCATACTTAAACACATATGCCATTACGATTGTGTTATTTATTCTTTTTAATTTTGTGCTTATTTCCTTTATTATCACAGTCATTTTCTTATGCATTCATTCATCCATTTATTCAAGCACAAGAGAGAGAGGCTGAAACACGCGCCACAGTTTGTTATATCTCTCTGCATTTGTCTTTTTTTTTAAACGTCGTAGGAATATGTTTCAAGGTTCAATTCAAATATAAACGCAGCCCTATTGAAACCCCTTGACAATGGATTTCCTACAAGAAGACATCGCCACGTGTGTGTTACCAGGCTACCAGTGAAAGCCAAATCCGTGCCAATCGCAGCGGACGGGTTAAGGGGGGGGTCAGTACACCTCACAAAAAAACAGCCCCATTGAAACGGTAAACTTAACCCCTCGACTGTGAATTTCCTACAAGAAGACATCGCCAAGTGTATGTTACCAGGCTACCAGTGAAAGCCAAATCCGTGCCAATCGCAGCGGACGGGTTAAGGGATGACAGTATACCTCACACTCGGCCACTCCTCTCTAGTCTTTTTAGGGGCAGTAAGTAGCGGGCTTTTCTTTTCATTATTGTTTTCTTTTTAAGCCCTTGATCTGTTTCCTTTGCTGTAGAAAATAAATAAAAATAAAAAAAAAGACGCAGCCCTATTGAAACAGTAACCCTAATCTGGAAATGTATATCAGCGAGTACCGGGGATCGAACCTGGGACCCTGAATACATTGATGCAGTGCAGCGGAAAAAATGCCATGGGGCGGTAATGTTTCAGCTCATCAGTAAATCATTCGGCTTCCTACCCTGACTTAAAACCACTGAGGATTATGTAGATTTCGAGATTTTTCATTCCGTTTTTGCAGAGTATTTTATTTTATTTTAACAACAAAGGAAGCAGCTCAAAGGCAACAAAAGGAAAACGTAGAAAAAAACTCCCGCCAACCTCTGCTCCTATAGAAGACGAAGTAAAGAGTAGCCAAAAGAGAGGTCAATTTTTCTTAACCAACCCATTAAAACCGAACCCTCATCAAAAAAGTATCCAATTAAAATGATACCCATAAAACTAGGTCAGGAGCTTAGTCTCACCGATGCAGTTCCATTATTCACAATTCCTCAGAGAGCAGAAGCTTCCACAAATCCAATACACGTGTGAACTTTAACTAATCTGGCGGTGAAGGTTGTAAAGGTGAGGGGAAGCAGCCGTCACGGAAAGGTAAAGTCCCGTCCAACTCTGTGACAAGCGCCGGATAGTTTTATGTCAGTCTGTAAAATGTTATGTCTCGTCTACATCACCTAAACTCCGCTCCCCTGAAAGCCCTGCCAAAGCCCTGTTAAAGTTTGGGGATGAGTTGGGTTGAGTTGGGTTGAAATGAGCTGTGTTGTGCTTGTGTTGTGTTGTTTTGTGTTGGGGAAATGTAGTGTTTTTGAGTCGCTTTTCTGTGCTGAATTACGTTGTGTTGCCTGTAGATGTTGTTATGTGTTGTGCTTGTGGTGTGGTGGGTGTATTGTGCTGAGTTACTTTGTGTTTTGTTGTGCTGTGTTGTTATGTGTGTTACTGTTGGTGGTGACTGGATGGCAAGATATAAGTCAGTATTGGTGATTTTTGTGTTGCTAAGTGTTGTGTTGTTAGTGGTAGTGTTATTAGTGTCGGTGATGCCTGTGTTGCTGTTATTAGTGTTGCAATTGTTAATGGTAATCGTCGCGGTGGTTAAGAAGCAAACTCGTGCAGTGAAATAATAAAACAATGGCAGCTTATTATTTTTTTATCTTAGTCTGTCCGCGCGAAGTTGTGTTGTTAGTGTTATTAGTGCTGGTGTTAAATGTGTTGCTGGTATTAGTGTTGCTGTTGGTGGTTATGAAGCAAACTCGTGCAGTTAAATAATAAAACAATGGCAGCTTATTATTTTTTTATCTTAGTCTGTCCGCGCGAAGTTGTGTTGTTAGTGTTATTAGTGCTGGTGTTAAATGTGTTGCTGGTATTGGTGTTGTAGATAGTGGTAGTCGTCGTGGTGGCAATATTGCGAAATCGTGCAATGAAATAAATATAATGTCTCGTTTATGCTGTTTTATCCTTACGCCTTTCAGTCTGACACTGTTTGATGGACTACGAGATTTTATGATGCCACACGTCCGCACCAGACTAGACAGAAAAATGGAAAATACAATAGAAACAAATAACATGAATTCTGACTGTGAGATAAGCAAACAGATGGTCACAAAGGAATTACACACACACACACACACACACACACACACACACACACACACACACACACACACACACACACACGCACGCACAACTAGCGCATAATGGAATGGAATCTCTCTCTCGTCTCTCATCTCTCTTCTCTCTCTCTCTCTCTCTCTCTCTCTCTCTCTCTCTCTCTCTCTCTCTCTCAGCTTAATCCACGAGAACGAAAACCAAAACAAAAGAAAACTCCAGGTATCGATACAATAGACCCTCGCTTTCATCTACGTCTGGCTACCACCTCCCAATCCCTTACTAAGATACTTACCTGGAAATCTCGCGTGTGACTATTACCTGGAAACTCAGCGCACCGATTCCCAGCTAAATACTCTCGGTGCAGATGATATTCACCCCGACGCACTGCACTCAACAGCCACTCGTTGGAAAGGGATGCGCTGGCCAGGCTTATCGCTTCGCCCCCTCCTCATCCAGGCCCGATATTTTCACTGGGCGAAGCGGGAGTGCAGCGAAGTGAACGAGAGGTGGTGGAATGAACAAGCGCCTTGCCCTTAATTAAACGAGGCTATGAAATGAGATAGAGAGAGCAGGACACAGATGGAATGGAGCTAAACAGGGGGAGAGAGAGAGAGGGAGAGGGACAATGAAGAAGAGAGAGATAACACAAGGTAAATGAGGAATACAGAAACAAAAGCGAAACGAGGCTATGAAATGAGATAGAGAGAGCAGGACACAGATGGAATGGAGCTAAACAGGGGGAGAGGGATGAACAGGCGAGGAAAACAGTGGAAATAAAAAACAGACAATGAATACAGGAAGAAAAATAATAAACGAGGATATGAAATGAGATAGAGAGAGCAGGACACAGATAGAATGGAGCTAAACAGAGAGAGAGAGAGAGAGAGAGAGAGAGAGAGAGAGAGAGAGAGAGAGAGAGAGAGAGAGAGAGAGAGAGAGAGAGAGAGAGGGGAAAACAGAAAACAACAAGGAAGAACAGACAAGCAAAACAGGGAAAGCAGAAACGAGACAAAACACAAAAAAGAAAATATGAAATGAGAGAGAGATAAAGAAGGACACAGACGGGATTGAGCTAAACAGAGAGAGATATGGAAAGGAGGAGAAACAGGGAGACATATAAAACTGGAAAATCAGACGTGTTTAAACAAGGGATTAAAAGATAGACAGAAAACAATACCGAAGACAGGATATGAAATGAGTGAGAGACAGAGAGAGGAGGACACAGGCAGAATGGAGCTAAACAGAGAATAAGGGAGAGAGAGGCAGAGAGAGAGAGCATACCACGGATGAGCAGGCAGACATAACAGGGGAATAGTACATGGGTTATAGGAAGCTGTGAAATGAGATAGAGAGAGAAGGAATAAGGAAACAGATGAAGGTTGAATATATTGTAACGCTGAGTGAGTGTACCGAATAGATTAGGTCAGGTTATATCATACAGGCAAGCTATATGTTTATTTTATGCCTCTATGGAAATATAAAGTATGGGTTTAATATGAAGTTAGAAGAAGCACGCAAAAGAACTAGGTGGACACACGCACACACAAACAAACAAACAATCAAGCAAACAAACAAACAAGCAAAGCAAACACAGTCACATGAACACAAACACACACTTGGACAGACGGAAATATGAGAAAAATGAACAAAAATAGACAATGCAATTAACATGCGAAGATAAAATGAAGCGAAAAAGGACAGATAGACGGAGAGATAGATAGTTAGATAGACTGATAAACAAGGAGAGAGAGAAAGAGAGACAGAGACAGAGACAGGAACGCAATACCCTTATCATGACAAATTAAAAGGAAACAAAGCTAGACAGATAGACAGATAGATAGATAGATAGTTACACTGATAAACAAGGAGACAGAGACATAGACAGAGACAGAGAGAGACAGGAACGCAATACCCTGATCATGACAAGTTAAAAGGAAACAAAGAAAAACAGATAGACAGATAGATAGATAGATAGACTGATAAACAAGGAGAGAGAAAAAGAGAGACAGAGACAGAGACAGAGAGAGACAGGAACACAATACCCTGATCATGACAAGCTAAAAAAACAAAAACAAAAAGAAAATGCCGAGGCCCCTCACGTAAAAGTAGGTCTTCCCGGCGCTGCATAATTCACACACAAATTCCTCGACGCTAATATAAAAAAAGAGAGACCAAAGGGAGATGATTTATTTTTATTTCCTGCTCGTCTTCTTTTTAATCCAGCATCACAGTGAACCCTTGTGTCCCCGGAGAGAGAGAGAGAGAGAGAGAGAGAGAGAGAGAGAGAGAGAGAGAGAGAGAGAGAGAGAGAGAGAGAGAGAGAGAGTGTGAGTGTCATGGTGGTAAGGAAATGGAGAATAACAATATTTTTTTATTATTTTTTGTTATTTTTAGTTTCACGTTGAATTGTATGACTGTTTGTTCGTTTGTGTGTTCGTTTGTTGTCAGTTTTAGGGTCTATACTGTATTTGTTTAGATGTTGTTTTTTTATTTTCTTTAAGTTATGGAACAAAGCATTTTTTCTTTATTTTTTTTATTTCGTCTTCAAAATCATAATATATATAACCCAACGTGACAGTGTGTGTGTGTGTGTGTGTGTGTGTGTGTGTGTGTGTGTGTGTGTGTGTGTGTGTGTGTGTGTGTGTGTGTGTGTGTGTGTGTGTGTGTGTTTAGGGTTATGCGAGGTCATCGGGATGGTCACTTATTTACTTTATTACTTATTATTAGATTACTTTATTACTTATTGCTTTACTTTATTACTTATTGCTTTACTTTATTACTTATTACT
This sequence comes from Eriocheir sinensis, assembly GCF_024679095.1. NCBI lineage: Eukaryota > Metazoa > Arthropoda > Malacostraca > Decapoda > Varunidae > Eriocheir > Eriocheir sinensis. The sequence continues at coordinate 21,275,958 of NC_066527.1, read as the reverse complement.
TGACTTTATTTTTTATTACTTTATTACTTTATTTATTACTTTACTTAATTACTTTACGGGACGGTCACTTTATAACTTTACGACACAACTTGCTTTTTTTTTTACTTTCTACTTGTTTGATTTAATTCTCCCCCTCCTTCCCTCTTCCCTCCCTCCCTTCCTTCCTCCCTTTCTCCCTCTTCCTCCTTCTCTCTTCCTCCCTCTCCTCTCCTTCCTTCCTTCCTCCCTCCTCTCTCCCTCCCTCCTCTCCTCCTCCCTTCCTCCTCTCTCCTCTCCTCTCCTCCTTCTCTCCTTCCCTCCCTCCACACAACAGAACCAATAACACAGAGGAACAAACTGACACAAAGCCCTTCTCTCCTCCTCCTCCTCCTCCTCCACCTACTTCTCCAACCCCTCCTCTTCCTTCTCATCCTCATTATCAACTTATCTTCATCTTGCTCTTCTCCTCCTCCTCCTCCTCCTCCTCCTCCTCCTCCTCCTCCTTCCTCGGTTTGTGTATGAAGCTAAAATTAATTGAATACTTTGGTTGTCTTCTTATGTTCTTTGCACGCTCCTATGTTCTTCCAAACTCGTAATTTTCTTATGGTTTCATACTCTTTATGTTCCTATTTTCTTGTTACCTGTATGATCTCAAAGGTGTGTCAATATTTACCTTATAATATGGAGCTGGATATCACCTCTGCACTAGACTTATACCTGTTTATGATTTGTTTGTATTCTGTTCATGGTCTGTCTAATGCCTGTTCACTGTTTGTTTGCGATCTGAGTCTGTGTATGAGTCTGTTTGAGGTCTGAATCCGTCTTTGAGTCTGAGGATGAGTCTGTTGAATGTCTGTTTGCTATCTGTCTGTGGTTCGAGTCTCTGTATGTGTCTGTTCACGGTCTGTCTAAGTTTTGTTTACTTTCTGTGTCTGTCTCTGAGTCTGTTCCAACTTCCAAGGTCCGGGTGTCTGCGTGTTGTCAGCTCCAGAGCCAACCCTGCAAGACCCTCGTTATTGAATTTGTTGGCAAGACAATTGTGTTAGAAAATGGAAACTCTTCATAGGCGAGAGAGAGAGAGAGAGAGAGAGAGAGAGAGAGATAATAAGAATGAAAACAATATATATGAAGTTAGAGACAGGGAAAAAATAGAGGTAAAAAGAAGAGAAATATAGATACAGTTAATAGGAAGGAAAAACATATATATACAGGTGAAGGAAAAACATAGAGGCAATAGGAAGGAAAAAAGAAGACGAAAAATAATAAGAAGGAGAAAATTAAGAAGCAAAACAACAATAAGAAAAAAATATATATACAACTGATCAGAAGGAAAAAAATATGCATCCAGGTAATGAGAAAATAATATATACAGGTAAGAAACAATATAGAGGGAAACAATTATATATATACAGGTAAACTCAACGCCAACACCTGCAGCGAGCCACCTGTTCCATTCTCCAGGTGGTCTCGGCAGTGTGTTAGGGCGAGGTGCAGCCCGAACGAACACACTAACGAACACACGAGGATTACCTGAGCCGCCAAGGTGAACCCCAAACAAAGGACCTGAGACCGTTTACCTGTTAGACCAGTTTCTCTCTCTCTCTCTCTCTCTCTCTCTCTCTCTCTCTCTCTCTCTCTCTCTCTCTCTCTCTCTCTCTCACCTTATAAACTTGATACACAAACAACTTTAGTCTTTTTTCCTCTTTCCTCTCCCTCCTTCTCCCTCCCTCCCTCTCTCCCTCTTCCTTTCCCTCCCTCCCTCTCTCCCTCCCCCTCCCTCCCTCCTCCCTCCCTCCACCAGTACCAATAACATGAGAGAACAAAGTCAGTAACACAAAGGCTTCCTCTCCTCCTCCTCCTCCTCCTCCTCCTCCTCCTCCTCCTCCTCCTCCTCCTCCTCCTCCTCCTCCTCCTCCTCCTCTTCTTTCCCGTTAGTAACTACAACCCCATCGTTCCCATCCCCTTCTCTCCGTCTCCTCCCCTTCCCCTTTCTCTTCTCTTCTCTTCTCTTCTCTTCTCTCTCTCTCTCTCTCTCTCTCTCTCTCTCTCTCTCTCTCTCTCTCTCTCCCAGGCCTCGTAAAAAATCCAGAAGTGGACTTATTTCCCCTTCAACACCACTTCCATCATTACCACCTTTATTAGTGCCCACCACCACCACCACCACCACCACCATACTCCCCTCACCCTTCCCCCCTTTCTATTTCTCCTCCCTAGTCCTTCTCTTCCTCCCTCTTGCCTTCATGCCCTCCCCAATCGTCTCGTCTCCCCTTCCTCCCCATGACCTCCTTCCCCTTCTCTCCCCTCCTTTATCTTTTACCCCTCCAAACGTCTCCCCTCTCCCCTCTTTCCTCACTCCCCAGTTCAAATCACACCTCTGTCATCCTCCCCTTCCCTTCTATCATCCTCCCTGCCTTATTCCCCTCTCTCCTCTTTTTCTCTTTCTCCTTCTCTTTTTTCCTCCAAATTTCACCCCTCTCCCCTCTTTCCTCACTCCCCAGTTTACACCACACATCTGTTATCCTCCCCTTCCCTTCTATCGTCCTCCCTGCCTTTCCTCCCTTCCTCCTCCTCTTCCGTCTCCTTCCATCTTTCTCCCCTCCCACTTTATCTCCTTCTCCCCGCCTCTTTCCTCCCCTCTTCTTTCTTACCTTCTTATCCTTAATCCCCCTTATCATTCTCCTCGTCTTCCCCTTTCCATACCTTCCTCCTCTCCCCTTCCCTCCCCTTCTTCTCCCCTCTTCCCCTTCCCTCTCCCCTCCTCTCCACTTCTTTCCTTCCCATCCTACATCTCCTCCTTCTCATCCTCCCCCTCCTCTTCCTTCCCTCTCCCCTCTTCCTTCCCTTCATCTCTCTCTCTTTCCTCACACTTAAGTTATCTCCTCTCTCTCTCTCTCTCTCTCTCTCTCTCTCTCTCTCTCTCTCTCTCTCTCTCTCTCTCACACACACATTTTTAACCCTTCCTATTCACCTCTTTCCTTCCCTCTTACCTCCCCCTCCTCTTCCCTCCACTCTCCCCCCTTCCTCTCCCTCCAGTTCCTCCCTTCCCCTCTCTCTCTCTCCCCCGGCGCGGTCAAGGCCACGAACCGTCACTTCCACCTGTCACACTTCAGGACAGCCGAGTGGGAAGCGGCGGACGAGAGCGAGCACTAAAATAAAACAAAAAAGGGAGAAGGGATAAAAAAAAGTGATGGAATATATGCCAAAAAGAAAATGGTGAAAAAAAAAATCATCAATACCAAAATAAGAGGAAAAATGTAAAAAAGATATATATATAAAAAAGAGTGGAAAAAGAACGAGAGATAAAATATAAATGGAATGATGAGAGAAAATGAGGAAAAACGAATGAATGACTCAAGAAAAAAAGGAGGGAAAACAAGAAAAGCAGAAAGAAAATCAGGAAAGGAAAAAGAAAAATAAACAAAGAAAATACACAAAAGGAAAATATACAAAAGGAAAATATACAAAAGGAAAATAAACAAAAGGAAAATAAACAAGAGGAAAATAAACAAAAGGAAAATAAACAAGAGGAAAATAAACAATAGAGGAAAGAGAAGAAAAGAAAGAAAGATAAAGAACGAAACGAGACAAATAAATCAAATAAAAAAGAAGAGACGAGAGAAAGATTGAGAGAGAAAGAGAGATCAAAATACATCAAAACAATGCGAAATACCCCTCTCTCTCTCTCTCTCTCTCTCTCTCTCTCTCTCTCTCTCTCTCTCTCTCTCTCTCTCTCAAAATAAAAAGACGTGGAATCAATTTTCAGAATCTTAAGACGAATTTTAAAACTCATCTTTCTGAGAGTCGTGGCAACCTCAAGGGAAGGAGGAAGAGGAGGAGGAGGAGGAAGAGGAAGAGGAGATATAGTGGAGTAGGAAGGGGGGAAAATGCGAATAAAAAGATGAAGAGGGAGTTGAAGGCAGGAAGGAGGCGGCGGAGGAGGAGAAGGAGGTGGAGGGAGATGAGGAAAAAGAGGAGGAAGAGGAAGAGGAAGAAGAGGAGGAATCTTTGTTTAATGTTTGGAAATGTTGGAATACAAGAGTTTGAAGGAAAAGACTGATGACTGTGTGTGTGTGTGTGTGTGTGTGTGTGTGTGTGTGTGTGTGTGTGTGTGTGTGTGTCTGTGTTTGTGTGTGCGTGTGCGTACGTGCGCGTGTGTGTGTGTGTGTGTGTGTGTGTGTGTGTGTGTGTGTGTGTGTTTGTGTGTGTGTGTGTGCTCGCACGATGTCGAGGAATATGACAAAGTTGTGATATAAATATGTCTGATAAAGAATGCAATCTTCTCTCTCTCTCTCTCTCTCTCTCTCTCTCTCTCTCTCTCTCTCTCTCTCTCTCTCTCTCTCTCTCTCTCTTCAATGTTTCTTGTTTCCAGTGATCCATGGTATTGTTTTGCGCTCTCTCTCTCTCTCTCTCTCTCTCTCTCTCTCTCTCTCTCTCTCTCTCTCTCTCTCTCTCTCTCTCGAACGGTAGTTAAATAGCGCAAGTAATGACCGTAGATTTTTACAATATGCAGTCCTTGTTATTTTTATACTCTCTCTCTCTCTCTCTCTCTCTCTCTCTCTCTCTCTCTCTCTCTCTCTCTCTCTCTCTCTCTCTCTCTCTCTCTCTCCATTCGTTTTCAAGCCCCACCACCTTGATCCATAACTGTTAACATAGGATCTAGGAGAGCAATTTAAATCTCTCTCTCTCTCTCTCTCTCTCTCTCTCTCTCTCTCTCTCTCTCTCTCTCTCTCTCTCTCCCCTCCTTCCTTAATCACTTTTGCGTGTATTTCATCAGCTCTCGACGCTCCTACGAATTTTCCAGCTTATTGCCCACCGACTGCGAGATTGTCTTACAGTGTGTGTGTGTGTGTGTGTGTGTGTGTGTGTTTGATAAGGGTGGTGGTGGTAGTGGCAGTAGTAGTAGTAGTAGTAGTAGTAGTAGTAGTAGTAGTAGTAGTAGGAGGAGGAGGAGGAGGAGGAGGAGGATTAGGAGGAGGAAAAGGAGTGATAGATTTTGTTATTATTTTAGTGGAAGCAACAATGTACGTACACACACACACACACACACACTCACACACACACACACACACACACACACACACACACTCACACACACACACACACACACACACACACACACACACACACACACACACACACACACACACACACACACACACACACACACACACACACACACACACACACACACACACACACACACACACACACACACACACACACACACACACACACACACACACACACACACACACACACACACACACACACACAACACACACTCTCTCTCTCTCTCTCTCTCTCTCTCTCTCTCTCTCTCTCTCTCTCTCTCTCTCTCTCTCTCTCTCTCTCTCTCTCTCTCTCTCTCTCTCTCTCTCTCTCTCTCTCTCTCTCTCTCAATTAATCTTTATCTTTTCATTCCCTTTATTTTCTATTATTTTCCTCTTTTCCTTGCATCTCCTCTCTCCTCTTTTCATCTTTCTCTCCTTTTCCTCTTTTTCCTTATTATTATTTTTTCCATCTCTTTTCCTTTAAACTCTTTTCCTCATTTCCCTTCATTGATCCTTTCTACCTTCTATAGATTCCTTTATTTCTTATTTTTCTTCTTTATTGCTCTATCTCTCTCCTTCCCTTCCTCTCTTCCTCCCTCTCTCCTTCTCCCCTTGTTTACACTTCTCTCATCCATTATTCCGCCCCTTTAATCCATCTCTCTCTCTCTCTCTCTCTCTCTCTCTCTCTCTCTCTCTCTCTCTCTCTCTCTCTCTCTCTCTCTCTCTCTCTCTCTCTCTCTCTCTCTCTCTCTCTCATCGTTTATTATCCTGTTTTCATCTCCTCCTTCCTTCCCTTCCTTCTCTTTCCCTTCTCTTCCCTTCCTTTCTTCTTTTAATACTTTGTCTTTTTTCATCTTCTTTCTCTTTCCTTCCCTTTCTCCTCTTCTCTTTCTCTCTTCTCTTCTTCCATCGTCAATTCATTTTCTTCTTTAATTACATTGTTTTTCATTATTTTTTCTTCCTTCTTCTTATTCTTTTCCTTCTATATCACCTTTTCTTTTCTTTCTCTCCTTTCCTTTCTTCTCTCTCTTTCTCCTCTTCCTCCTTCTCTAATTCAATGTCTTCCCTTTTCCTCCCCTTCCCCTTTCTCTCTCTCTCTCTCTCTCTCTCTCTCTCTCTCTCTCTCTCTCTCTCTCTCTCTCTCTCTCTCTCTCTCTCTCTCTCTCTCTCTCTCTCTCTCTCTCTCTCTCCTTTCCTTCCCTTCCCTTTTTTATCATCCTGTTTTTCTCTCTCCTTCCAAACTCCTTCCCTTTCTACTCTCTCTCCTCTTCCTCCTCCTCTCCTTCTATGTCATCCCTTCTCCTTCCTCTCTCTTCCCTTTTTCTTCCCTTCCCTCCTCCTTCTCTCCCACCCTCCCTCCTTTATCACTTTGTTTTTCTCTCTCCTTCCCTCCCTCTTTCCTCCACCCCTCCGAAGGAATGGAGAGAGTGCATGGAGGAGGAAAGTCAACAAGGGAGGTACCAGAACAGCTGTGTGTGTGTGTGTGTGTGTGTGTGTGTGTGTGTGTGTGTGTGTGTGTGTGTGTGTGTGTGTGTGTGTTTTCTCGCTTCGTTTTTCATTCTTTTCTTTTTATATTTCTCGTTTTCTTCTTTTTCTTCATCTTCTATTTCTTCTTCTTCTTCTTCTTCTTTTTCTTCTTCTTCTTTTTCCTATTATTAGTATCAGTATCTTTATTAGTATTTTCTTATTCTCATTCTCCTCTCTATATATCTATCTGTCTATCTATTTATCTGTCTATCTGTCTATCTATAAATCTATCTATTAAATTTTCTCTCTAGGTAGGTCTTCTTTTATTATTGCTTCCGGGTTCAATGCGCTCTCTCTCTCTCTCTCTCTCTCTCTCTCTCTCTCTCTCTCTCTCTCTCTCTCTCTCTCTCTCTCATAAATTTTATCCCTCAATGCGTCTATTTCTATTATTGTTTTAGGATCAATGCTCTCTCTCTCTCTCTCTCTCTCTCTCTCTCTCTCTCTCTCTCTCTCTCTCTCCAATACAGTAATGGTATCGCTTGGTCTTTTAGCCGCGTAGAGCAAGGCGTTGATTGGCTACCGGATTCGCGTTGGCTGACAAAGTTTTGCCCGGGCGCCCTCTGATAACGAGAGATAAATAGATAGATAGATAGATAGATATAGATGAATAGATAGATAGATAGATAGATAGATAGATAGATAGATATAGATAGAAAATTAGAGAGACAGAAGGGAAACAACAGAAGAGACTTAGATAGGAGAGAAAGGAAAAGAGAAAAAGAGAAAAAGAGAAAAGAGAGAAAATGAAGAAAAGCAGGAAGGCAAAGTATATAGGAGAGGGAAAACGAGGAAAAGCTTTAAAAGAGAAGGAAAAAAAGAAAAAAAGGGAAAATAAATGAGAGAGAGAGAGAGAGAGAGAGAGAGAGAGAGAGAGAGAGAGAGAGAGAGAGAGAGAGAGAGAGAGAGAGAGAGAACCAGAAACACATTTACTCTCTCTCTAAATTGGATAAACGGCCTAGTTAGATAACGAAGGTGAGGGAAGGAGAGAGAAGAAGAAGAAAGAGAAGAAAAGAGAAGGAAAGTGAACAGAGCAAGATAATAAAAGTGGAAGAAGGAAATCGAAGGAAAGAGGGAGGAAGAGAAGGCAAAAAAAAACAGAACAGAAGAGGAAAGAAGGAAGTGTAAAAAACAGAGTAATGAAGGAAGGGAGGAAGGGAAGGAGAATGAGAGAGAGAGAGAGAAATAAGATTATGGACGGAGGAAAAAGAAGGTGAGAGGAAGAAGGAAAGGAAAGGAAGACGAAAACAAGACAATAAAGAAGGAGAGTGAGAGAGAGAGAGAGAGAGAGAGAGATTGGACAGCAAAAAAAAAAAAAGTGAGAGAGAGAGAGAGAGAGAGAGAGAGAGAGAGAAGGTGAAAGGAGGAGGGAAGTTGGATAGGTAGAAAGGGAGGAATAAAGACACGTAGGTAACTGGACACGTGGGTAAATGGGTAGGAAAGAAGGAAGATGAACAGGTGGGTAAGTGGGTAGGTGGGTAGGTAGGTGGGTAGGTAGGTGGGTAGGTGGGCGTTTCAGTCTTCCACGAAACTCCACCAAACTCCAAAACGAAACTCACTGGTAGCCTGCGAGGAATGAAGAAAAAGGGGGAGCTCGCCGAAGAATCAGAGTGCCCATTAGTTCTCTCTCTCTCTCTCTCTCTCTCTCTCTCTCTCTCTCTCTCTCTCTCTCTCTCTCTCTCTCTCAAATAGCAGTTGAATATAGGGAGTAATATCCGTAGATTTTCACAGTGCGCTTCGATAATACCTATCTTCCTCCGCCATTCTCTCTCTCTCTCTCTCTCTCTCTCTCTCTCTCTCTCTCTCTCTCTCTCTCTCTCTCTCTCTCTCTCTCTCTCTCTCTCTCTCTCTCTCCACATACACACAGAAACTTCCATCACACTCATTAAAAATACATATTAGTCCATGAAACAAAATTTAGCGTGTTCATATTTTTCAATAGGAGCTGATTCGACGTCTTCCTGCTTTTTTTTCTTTTTTTTAGCAATTAGCGAAACATTCAAATAAAATAAAAGTTCATGAGCAGAGAAAAAAGAAATATTAGCAAGCCATTATTTGCATTAGTCTGAATCCGGGTTTTATTTCTCGTACAAATTTCGTTTCTTTGGAGAATTTGCAACGCGTTAAAATTTTTGTATGTATAACCAACGTGCGAATTCTTGAGGCAAACTGCTTTAGCTTTGTTTCCAGGCTCATGTTTCTTTCTTTTTTTTTTTATTTATTTCCTCAGTTTTCTTTCTCTCCTTTCTCATTTTTTTCTCAATTCACCTCTCTTTACTCTTTCCCTCTCTTTTCTTCTCTTTGCTCTTTTCCTCTCTTTCTTCTCTTTCCTTCACTACTTCCTCACTATTTCACATTTTCTTTCATTATTCCTCTCTATTTCCTGTTTTCTTTCTCTCCTTTCTCAATTTACCTCTCTTTACTCTTTCTCTCTCTTTTCTTCTATTTGCTCTTTTCCTCTCTTTCTTCTCTTTCCTTCACTACTTCCTCACTATTTCACATTTTCTTTCATTATTCCTCTCTTTTCTTTCTTTCTCCCAGTATACTTTCTTAAACGTTTCCTTCTCTTTTTTCTTTCTTTCTTCCAGCATTCCTTCACTACGTTATCACTGTTTCACCTATTTCTTTATTATTCCCCTCTTTCCTCTCTTTTACCTTTCCTCTTAAACCTTTCCTTCTCTTTTTTCTTTCTTTCTTCCAGCATTCCTTCACTACGTTATCACTGTTTCGCCTATTCCTTTATTATTCCCCTCTTTCCTCTCTTTTACCTTTCCTCTTAAACCTTTCCTTCTCTTTTTTCTTTCTTTCTTCCAGCATTCCTTCACTACGTTATCACTGTTTCGCCTATTCCTTTATTATTCCCCTCTTTCCTCTCTTTTACCTTTCCTCTTAAACCTTTCCTTCTCTTTTTCTTTTTTTCTTCCATATTTCCCTTCCTCTTTCCCGCCATATCACTTCGCTTATCAATGGCGTTCCTCTCCGTCAGCAGTCATTCCCTCATCGGTGAACTATTCCTTTTCCTTCATTCTTCTCTTTTCTCTCGTTTTCCTACTCCCTTAAACTTTTCCTTCTCTTTTTTTTCTTTCTTCCATATTTCCTTTCCACTTTCCCGCCATAAAATTTCGTTTATTAATGGCGTCTCTCTCGTTCATCAGTCCTTCCCTCCCCTTGACCCATTCCTGTTCCTTCATTCTTCATCTCTTTCCTCTCTTTTCCCTTCTCTCTTAAACCTTTCCTTCTCTTTGACTTACTTTCTTGCAACATTTCTTCATTTTCCCGCCATATCACTTCGTTTATCAATGCCGTTCCTCTCGTTCATCTGTCCTTCCCTCCCCTTGAGCTATTCCTGTTCCTTCATTCTTCCTCTCTTTTCCCTTCTCTCTTAAACCTTTCCTTCTCTTTATTTTCTTTCTTGCAACATTTTCTTCATTTTCCCGCCATATCACTTCGTTTATCAATGGCGTTCCTCTCGTTCATCAGTCATTCCCTCAGCTTTTGCACCGTTCCTCTCGCGTCCCACTGGTCATCGGGCGAGCGGCGCAGCGTCATTAGTAGACTTCAAAATCGAGTTATTTAGCTCCCGCACCGATAACTCCTGCCTGCTTTTTTGTCACTAATTAAACCTGCCGCTGCGCCATTGATGTGGGTCTCGAATAACATTAATCTCTTTTTTTAATACAGGGGACTACAGGTTACCGTGCGCGCGTCGGCCAGCCAAGTAATAAAATATGGCTCACTATATTAACGCCGATGGAATTATTG
>NC_066527.1:21240642-21258142 GCF_024679095.1 Eriocheir sinensis | reverse complement strand
TCTAAACGACTACCTCACTTTCCCTCATCTACTGTTCCTCTCACACTCATCTCTTCTCCTCCTGAGCGGCCTACAAACCAAGCTAAACGACATATAACCATAAACAGGTCTCTAATATTCTTCTTCTACCTGTTTAAACTCTTCTATTCCCTTGCAAACTACTTCCTCGCCTTCCTTCGTCTACTATTCCTCTGACACTCAACTCTTCTCCTCCTGAGCGGCCTACAATCCAAGCTAAACTACACATAACCATAAACAGATCCAGTCTACCTGTTTAAGCTCTTCTATTCCCTTGCAAAGTCCTTCCTCGCCTTCCTTCGTCTACTATTCCAAACACATCCGCGTCTCCTCCTGGGCGATGTATTTTTAACCTGTTTACATCAACCTATAAACAGCGGAGTAACCGTGACCTGCTTCTCCTTCCTCCCTCCCTCTTCTCTCTCTTCCTCCTCTCTTCCTCTTCCCTCCCCTCCTCCTTGTACCTGTAATAAGTCTCCCTCACACCCGCCATTCTTTAGCACACCTGAGACACAGCGGGAGTCACCTTTACACACACACACACACACACACACACACACACACACACACACACACACACACACACCAGGGATTTCACTTGTCCTTTCTTCTCTCTCTCTCTCTCTCTCTCTCTCTCTCTCTCTCTCTCTCTCTCTCTCTCTCTCTCTCTCTCTCTCTCTCTCTCTCTCTCTCCTTTACCTTTGCCTACCTTCAATGACTTCCTCCCTTTCAGATACACTCCCTCCCTCCCTCCCTCCCTCCCTTTGCCTCTTCTATAGTTACCCTCCCTCCCTCTCTTCCTTCCTCTCTCCCTTCCTCCCTCCCTCTTAACATATCCAATTTACCTTCTCTTCCTCCTCCAACCTATTCTCCCTCTATTTCCCTCCCTTCTCTCCCTTTCCCTCCCTCTGCCTCTTTCTCCCGCCCTTTCTCCTTCCCTCCCCTTCCCCCGGCAGGCCTCCATTTTTTTCTCTCTCTCTCTCTCTCTCTCTCTCTCTCTCTCTCTCTCTCTCTCTCTCTCTCTCTCTCTCTCTCTCTCTCTCTCTCTCTCTCTCTCTCTCTCTCTCTCTCTCTCTCTCTCTCTCCGTCTTTCCCACTCCTATTCACTTTCTCCTCTCCCTTCCCTCTTCCTCTCTCCCTCCCTTTCTCCTTCCTTCCCTCTCCCCTCTCCATCTGTCCCCTGCAGCCCTCTATTCCTCCCTCCCTTTCTCTCTCTCCTTCTCTCTCTTCCTTCCAGCCTACATCTCCCTCTCCTTCTCTCTCTCTCCCTCCCTCCCTCTCTCCATTCCGCTACAGAGAGGCTGATGAAACCATTCCTGCGGGGGACATTTCAGACCGCAGAATGTTCCTCCCTTATAGTGGTCACGTGGCCGCTGGATAGATGACGGGCTTTGCTTAACGAGGATATGTGTTTGGGGTGAGCTATTATCTATGTTGGTTAGTGATTATATGGTTTGGTTGATGTTATATGTTTTGGTTGACGATTACATGTTTTTGGTTGACGAGTACATGTTTTTGGTTGACGATTATATGTTTTTGGTTGACGAGTACATGTTTTGGTTTACGATTACATGTTTTTGGTTTACGAAAATATGTTTTGGTTGACGAGTACATGTTTTGGTTTATGATTATATGTTTTGGTTGACGATTATATGTTTTTTGTTCACGATTATGTTTTGGTTAACGATTATATCTTTTGGTTGACGATTATATATTTTGGTTGACAATTATATGTTTTTGGTTAATAACTATATGGTTTGGGAAGCTATTACATGTTTTGGTTAACGAATATATGTTTTGGTTGACGATTACATGTTTTGGTGACCTATTATATATTTTGGTTAGTGATTATATGTTTTGGTTGATAACATGTTTTGGTTGAGGATTTCATATTTAGGTCAACGATTACATGTTCTGGCAAGCAACTACTGATTCCAAATGTTTACACTAACGATGTCCGTCTGAGGTTAACGATTACTCTTTCCTTACTTAACGAATTTATATTTTTATCACAGTAATTTCGACTATCAACTTTTTTTCTACTAATTACGAATATTTTAACTAACGCTCTCTCTCTCTCTCTCTCTCTCTCTCTCTCTCTCTCTCTCTCTCTCTCTCTCTCTCTCTCTCTCTCTCTCTCTCTCTCTCTCTCTCTCTCTCTCTCTCTCTCTCTCTCTCTGGCAGTAGAAATGGAATATGAAAGAAAGAATGAAAGAAAGAAAGAACGAAAGAATGAAAGAAGTGGAAACGATTACTCTTTCTTTATTCTCTAGTTAACGAATATATATTTTTTATAACGATTTACGACTCGACTATTTACTCTTTTTCTGCTGATTACGAATATTTCAACTAACGCGCTCTTTCTCTCCTCTCTGGCAGTAGAAGTGGAATACGAAATTAGGTTAATCGAATGCCGCCTAAAAGCATGATTACCACTCACTCCCGCGACCTAATGCCTCGTGATGGCCGATGAGCAGGCACGATTTGGCCTGAAAACTACTTAATGACGGGACCGATCCAGGAGTTACTTTTTTATTTAACATTTTTAGTAGTGGTAGTAGTAGTAGTAGTGGTGGTGGTGGTAGTAGTAGTAGTAGTAGTAGTAGTAGTAGTAGTAGTAGTGGTGGTGGTGGTAGTAGTAGTAGTAGTAGTAGTAGTAGTAGAGACGGAACACCTGAGAAAGAGAAAATAAAGAGAAAATAAAAGTGAAAGCGAAGAGAGACGAGGAGGAGAAAGAGAAGCTAAAAATATAAGATAAAAGAGAATAAAAGAATAAGAAAAACAGAAGATTATTGAAATAGTGAGGAACAGAGAGAGGGAGAAAAGGTAAGAAATATTAATAACCTCACTTTCCTCTCGTCTCTCCCTTCCTTTCCTTCCTTTCCAACTGTTTTCCTCATTCCTCTTTCTCTTTTATTAATTTCCTCTCTCCTTTCCTTCTTTTTCATCTGTTTTCCTCATCTCTCTTTCTCTTTACTTTATTTCTTCTTCTTCTTTCCTTCCTTTCCATCTTGTCTTCCTTATCTTTCTATTTATATTCATTTTCTCTCTCCTTTCCTTCTTTTCATCTGCTTTCCTCATCTCTGTTTCTCCTTTATTCATTTTTTCGCTCCTTTCCTTCTTTTCCATCTGTTTTCCTTATTCCTCTTTCTCATTCATTAATTTTCTCTCTCACTTTCCTTCCTTTTCATCTGTTTTCCTCATCTCTCTTTCTCTTTTCTTCATTTCTTCTTCTCCTATTTCTTCCTTTCCATCTGTTTTCCTCACCTCATTCTCTTTTCTTCATCTCTCTTTTTTTCCTCTTTTCCATCTGTTTTCTCATCTCATATTCTTTCATTTATTTCTTCTCTTTATCCACCTTTCCATCTGTTATCCTCATCCCTCTTTCTACTTTATTCATTTCCTCTTTCACCTCTTTCCTTCCCATCTCTCTACCTCATCAATTCTCCTTCATTCTTTTCTTCACTTATTTCTTCTTATATAAAAAAAAATTCACGTTCAAAGTCCACATTAGAATATTTACGTCCATTCATTACTTTCTTCAGCCGCTCACACGCTCCGAATATTCAATTAAAAACGGCATTCAAACTTTCTTTTTCAACGGGATTCGGCACTGACGTGTGTGTGTGTGTGTGTGTGTGTGTGTGTGTGTGTGTGTGTGTGTGCGCGCTAATAACTTTTAAAAGCCTGTGCCAGTAAGAAGAGTTAAGAGGGTCGGCTGTCTGTCAGTCTGTCTATCAAGCTGTCTGTCTGTCTTTCGTCCTGTCTGTTCTTCTGCCAGGCTGTCTGTTCCGGGGTCTCTATTTCTTACTCTCTCTCTCTCTCTCTCTCTCTCTCTCTCTCTCTCTCTCTCTCTCTCTCTCTCTCTCTCTCTCTCTCTCTCTCTCTCTCTCTCTCTCTCTCTCTCTCTCTCTCTCTCTAACAATCTATATCTATCTATTTACGGTAGCTGGATCTACATATCTCTATCTATCTACCTAACTATCTCTATCTCTATCTGTCTATATTCTGTCTATCTGTCTATCTATCTATCTATCTTTCTATCTATGTATCACTCGACTTTCTACTCTAGCTCATCCGTGTACTGTCCAAATCCCTTATGCAAGAGTTAACCAACATTTCCATTCTCTCATTCTGGTAAACTATACATATCTATCTATCTATCTATCTATCTATCTATCTGTATCTATATCTCACACACACACACACACACACACACACACACACACACACACACGGGTCATTTCACATTCCCTCACCGCACTAATTAAACCCGGACAGACGGCCACACAGACCCGCCCACCAATACCTTTACCTGCCTTCCCTCAGAGCCACCTCCTCAAAGCCAAACCTACCCCTCACCCCCCCCCCTTAAACCCCCCTTACCCCCCTAATCCTGCCTTTCACACGCTGCCCAGGTAATCAGTTCATCCCAGCACACCTCTTCTCCATTCGACGTTCCTATCTACCTGGAATTCCTAAAATCTCCACCGCACCTGAGATTGAATTTGGCCACACCTTTCATACCTGTGGATCCCTTTCACTGATTTGGTTTTGTTCCTATTGAATGTTAAATTGATTGGTTTATTGATTAACCTAACCTGAAATTCCTCTCTAAGTCATCCACCACACCTGAGATTGAATTTGGCCACACCTTTCATACCTGTGGATCCCTTTCACTGATCTAGTTTTGTTCCTATTGAATGTTAAATTGATTGGTTTATTGATTAACCTAACCTGAAATTCCTCCCTAAGTCATCCGCCACACCTGAGATTGAATTTGGGCACACCTTTCATACTTGTGGATCCCTTTCACTGATTTGGTTTTGTTCCTATTGAATGTTATATTGATTGGTTCACTGATTAACCTAACCTGAAATTCCTCCCTAAGTCATCCACCACACCTGAGATTGAATTTGGCCACACCTTTCATACCTGTGGATCCCTTTCACTGATTTGGTTTTGTTCCTATTGAATGTTAAATTGATTGGTTTATTGATTAACCTAACCTGAAATTCCTCTCTAAGTCATCCGCCACACCTGAGATTGAATTTGGGCACACCTTACATACCTGTGGGTCACGTTATTGATTAGATTTTGTTCCTATTAGCTGTACGGTATCTCATTGTCCCCTATACTGAGTTTTTTCTCCTATTGCATTGACTTGGGCATATCTATATTTCTTTTCGTTTGCTTTGATTTTCCCTGTTTAATCTTATTTCCGAGTTTTGTGAGCACTTCTATTTATTTTCCATTTGTCTTACCTTTTCTACTGTTTCTTTTCCCCACTTGTGTTTTTCCTTCATCTCATCCCCTCTACATCGTCCTCTGATTTCTCCGGCTTTGTCTTGATGTATAGAAGAAAGTCTGAGAAAGTGTCAATATATATATACAATTTTCCTGGTTTATTTTTCCTTTCCATCTCTCCGTTCCCGCCTATGTCTTCCCTCCATCTCATCCTGTATCTCATTTTCCTCATTTTTTTTCTGTGCCTCTATTTTCCTTCGTATATATAGAGAAGATAGTTTTAAGGACACTTCCATATCCATTTTTATCTATTTATTTTCCTTTTCCTGCCTCAATCTCCACTAATGTCTTCCCTTCATCTCATCCTGTATCTCATTTTCCTCATTTTTTTTCTGTGCCTCTATTTTCCTTCGTATATATAGGGAAGATAGTTTTAAGGACACTTCCTTATCCATTTTTATCTATTTATTTTTCTTTTCCTGCTCAATGTCCACTAATGTATTCCCTTCATCTCATCCTGCTCTCCAATGCTCCCTTCCCTTATTGCTTATTGTATTTTCTGTATTGTATTCATTGTATTTTCTTCTTCTGTTTTTTTATCTTTTTCCTGCCTCTATGTCCACTAATGTATCCCCTCAATCCCCTCCTGCTCTCCAATGCTCCCTTCCCTTATTGCTTATTGTATTTTCTGTATTGTATTTATTGTATTTTCTGTGTCTATTTTTTATCTTTTTCCTGTCTCTATGTCCCCTAATGTATTCCCTCGATCCCCTCCTGCTCTCCAATGCTCCCTGACCTTATCGCTTATTGTATTTTCTGTATTGTATTTATTGTATTTTCTGTGTCTATTTCTTATCTTTTTCCTGCCTCTATGTCCACTAATGTATTCCCTCAATCCCCTCCTGCTCTCCAATGCTCCCTTCCCTTATTGCTTATTGTATTTTCTGTATTGTATTTATTGTATTTTCTGTGTCTATTTCTTATCTTTTTCCTGCCTCTATGTCCCCTAATGTATTCCCTCAATCCCCTCCTGCTCTCCATTGCTCCCTGACCTTATCGCTTATTCCTGCTCCAGCATTATTCACCATACCGACTCTGCCCTTCCCTTCGCCTGTTCCTCTCACCTAAGCCGCCAGTTAAGCTTCAAGTATTAATTATATCAGACACCTTTCTCCTCTCCTCTCCTCTACTACCTTCTCTCCTCTCCTCTCTCTTCCTTTCCTTCCCTCTCCTCTCCTCTCCTCTACTACCTTCTCTCCTCTCCTCTCTCTTCCTTTCCTTCCCTCTCCTCTCCTCTCCTCTACTACCTTCTCTCCTCTCCTCTCCTCTCCTACCCTCTCCTCTCCTCTCCTCTCCTCAACAACACCTCAAACATTTATTAGATTTCCCTTTGTCTCTCTATCTATCTATCCATCTATCTATCTATCTTCCTGTCTCTCTCTGTTTGTGTTTTATCTGTGTTTTTGTTGATGTGTTTGTGTGACTGTATGTTTGTCTGGGTTAGTATCTCTCTCTCGTACACACACACTTACACACACACACACACACGTTTTTCTGTCTATCAGTCTGTCTCTCTATCTGTTTGCTCGTGTGTGTGTGTGTGTGTGTGTGTGTGTGTGTGTGTGTGTGTGTGTGTGTGTGTGTGTGTGTGTGTGTGTGTGAGTGTTTGTTGGTGTGTTTGTGCGTCTGTATGTTCGTCTGTGTTGGTATCTCTCTCTCTTTCTTTCGTATACACACACACACACACACACACACACACGTCTTCCCTCCTCTTTCACATATCACGCATTCCTAAAGTCACTCCTGCCCCTCTCTCCACCCCCTTCCCCCCCTCCCCTCCCCCCTCCCCCTCCCCTCCCTCTCCTCTTACCTGTCAGGTGTTCTATGTCTCTCTTCACACCTCCGGCTCGACCCTAATTAAGAAATATGACCTACCTGCCGCTCTCTCTCTCTCTCTCTCTCTCTCTCTCTCTCTCTCTCTCTCTCTCTCTCTCTCTCTCTCTCTCTCTCTCTCTCTCTCTCTCTCTCTCTCTCTCTCTCTCTCTCTCTCTCTCTCTTCACTTTCACTCTCATTCCCTAATCCACCTAAATACGTACATCACCACCACCTGACGTCCCTTCACCTGGCGATCTCCTGTTTTCTCTGTCTCATATATAATCTACCTGCCCTCACCTGCCTGAAGTCTTGATTAATCTTCCCCACCACACCTACGCCACCGACACCTTCCCCTCACTGTCATCCTTATATTGCACGAAGGGGGATCATGATGAAGCACAGAGGAACAAGAAGGGAGAAGGATGATAATGAAGGAAGAAGATTACAAGTGAAAAAGCAGCAGAAAATCAAAGGAAGAATAAAGGGAAATAAAACAATACACCTTCCCCTCACTGTCATCACTATATTGCACGAAGGGGGATCATGATGAAGCACAGAGGAACAAGAAGGGAGATGAATGATAATGAAGGAAGAAGATTAGAAGTGAAAGAGCAGAAGTAAATCAAAGAAAAAATAAAGGGGAATAACACTCACACATTGCTCTCACTGTCATTTCAATATTGGGGAACAAAACGAAAAATGAAGACCAGAAAATGAAAGGAAAAAACGAAATCAAGGAAGAGAGAGAAAGTAAATTAGGAAAAAGGATAAATCACCTAAATAAGAGTGGATGTGTCAAGGCAGTAAGCATTTAAAAGAAGAAAATAAAATGAAACAAAAAGAAACACGAAGGAAAGATAAAGAAGAGAAAAAAAGGAAAGAGAAAGTAAATTAGGAAAAAAGGATAAATCACCTACATAAGAATGGATGTGAAAAGGGAGCAAACAGTTAAAAGAAGAAAACAAAATGAAACAAAAAGAAACACGAAGGAAAGATAAAGAAAAGAAAGGAAGGAAAGAGAGCAAGGCAGGAAGGGAGGAGAGAGGAAGTAAATTAAGAAAAAGGATTAGCAGACGAGACTTACGAGATCCAAAAAGTTAGAGGAAGAAGAATGAGGAGGAGGAGGAGGAAATAAAACACGAGGGAGAGACTGAGGAAAAGAACGAGGAGAAACTTAGGAGAGGATTGTTAGAGAGAATACATTACCACCAACAACAACAACAAAATTACCTCTCTCTCTCTCTCTCTCTCTCTCTCTCTCTCTCTCTCTCTCTCTCTCTCTCTCTCTCTCTCTCTCTCTCTCTCTCTCTCTCTCTCTCTCTCTCTCTCTCTCTCACACACACACACACACACACACACACACACACACACACACACATACACACACACGCACACACCAAACCTTATCTAACCAAACCTGACAAAACCTAACCCCACCAAACGTTACTTAACCTAACCTGTCCTTACCTAACCTCACTTCATTCAACCTTACCTAACGTCCAAAAAACTTGCCTAACCTCGCCAAACCTAACCTAACCTAACCTAACCTAAACTAACCTAGCCTAAACTAACTTAACCCCACCGAACCTTACCTAATGCCCTAACCTAACCTCACTTCATTCAACCTTACCTAACCTAGAAAAAAATTTACCTAACCTTGCCAAACCTAACCTAACCTCACTTCACCTAACCTGAGAAAATCTAAATAAACTCAAACCCAAATCTAGTCCACTTAGCATTCTCTTAAACCAACTAAACCGCTCCACTCTTCGCCATCTAACCTTAAAACAAAATACAAAAAAGAAATCAGTAAAAAAAAAAAAATCATAATATACACTACCCATCTACCTGTCAATCCATCAATCAATCAACCTATCTATCAATCAAGCTCATATCGTTAAAAGAAGTAAAAAAAAAAATCCTAACCTACACTACTTAAAAAATTCCCTTCACTTATCACTTTATAGCACCTTTCTACAGCACCAATCTATCTGTTTATCTACCTGTCAATCAGTCTATCTATCTATCAATCTTACATCGCTAAAAAAAAGTAAGAAAAATAAATCCTAACCTTCACTACATAAACATTCCCTTCACTTATCACTTTATAACACCTTTCTACAGCTATCTGTTTATCCATCTGTCAATCAGTCTATCTATCTATCAATCTTACATCGCTAAAAAAAGGAAGAAAAAGTCAATCCTAACCTACACTACTTAAATAATTCCCTTCACTTATCACTTTTTAACACATATCTACACCACCAATCAATCTGTTTATCCATCTATCAATCAATCTATCTATCTAAGTACGAAAAAGTAAATCCTATCCTACACTACACAGATATTTCCTTCCTTTTTAACACCTGTCTACACCACCAATCAATCTGTTTATCCATCTATCAATCAATCTATTTATCTAAGTACGAAAAAGTAAATCCTATCCTACACTACACAGATATTTCCCTTCACTTATCACTTTTTAACACCTTTCAACACCAGCCATCTATCTGTTTATCCATCTGTCAATCAATCTATCTATCTAAGTAAGAAAAAGTAAATCCTAACCTACACTACACAGATATTTCCTCCACTTATCACTTTTTAACACCTTTCTACAGCACCAATCTATCTGTTTATCCATCTATCAATCAATCTATTTATCTAAGTACGAAAAAGTAAATCCTAACCTTCACTACACAGATATTTCCTCCACTTATCACTTTTTAACACCTGTCTACACCAGCCATCTATCTGTTTATCCATCTGTCAATCAATCTATCTATCTAAGTAAGAAAAAGTAAATTCTAGCCTTCACTACTTAAATAATTCCCTTCACTTATAACTCTAATATTTTCCGGGTCGCGTCAATATGCTGAGGGCGTCGGTAATTCTCGCCTAATTCATCCGCCTCCCGTTGATCACATCCAGTCCAGCTGATTACCCGCCCCTCACGCCCCCCCGCCTGCCGCCTCACCTGCTGACGCGCCTCATTAAGCGGGCGTTACCTTGTCATCGGCGCGTTAATTATCCACACCGCTAAATAATTACACGTTAAACACATAATTAGCTATACTTTGTCTCCAGCCTCAAAGGGGAAGGGGAGGGTAGTATATTTTTTCTTTACATTTTTTTTTCCACTATTTGTTATCTTTATCATTTCTTTTCCATTTTTTTCTTTTTTACATTTTCTTTTTCTTTTCCCTTTTTTTTACATTTTTTTTTGTGTTTTCTTTACAGTTTGTTATCTTTTATCTTTTCTTTTCCTTTTTTTTCTTTTTTTAACTTTTTTTTCTTTGTTTTATTTCCATTATTTGTTATCTTTATCTTTTCTTTTCCATTCTTTTATTTTTTTTCATTTTTTTCTTTGTTTTCTTTCCAGTTTGTTATCTTTTATCTTGTTTTATTTTCAATTTTTTTCTTTTTTTTACATTTTTTTGTTTTCTCCATTTTTTTACGTTTCTTCTCTCATTTTTCCATTTTCCTTCCTGTATCTAAGTATTTTTCTATTATTTTCTTTTCCTTCAACTATTTTCATTATTTCTCTTTGGCTTTTTTTCTTATTTTCCATTTTCTTTACACGTTTTTGTCGTATCTTTCTCTCTCTCTCTCTCTCTCTCTCTCTCTCTCTCTCTCTCTCTCTCTCTCTCTCTCTCTCTCTCTCTCTCTCTCTCTCTCTCTTAATTGGTTTTCTTCGTGAGGATAAATCACGTATCCTCTTCCATCCTTTTTTTATACATAAATCTAATGTATCGGAAGAGGAAGAGGAAGAAGAAGAAGAAAAAGAAGAAGATGCTGATGATGATAATGATAGCGATGGTATGATGATGAAAACAACTATTACTACTACTACTACTACCACTACTACTACTACTACTACTACTACTACTACTACTACTACTACTACTACTACTACTACTACTACCACCACTACTACTACTACCACTACTACTACCACCACTACTACTACTACCACTACTACTACTACTATTACCACTACTACTACCACTACTACTACTACTACTACTACTACTACCACTACTACTACTATTACTACTACCACTACTACCACTACTACTACTGCTACTACTATTAACTTATGCAGAACCAGTAGAACAACAAGAACAAGAACAAAGACGATTAACAGAGAGAGAGAGAGAGAGAGAGACAATTAACTTAATCGCCAACTTCCACTAGTTAGCGCCGAAGTTAAGTCACGCGGATAACTCGTGTGACAGCTTAACTGGAAATCATCGTCAATTAGCTCTTTACGAAAACAGGAAGGGGAGCGGAGCGAGTTCCCGCGACGCCCGGAGACCCGCTAACAACCCTCCCCTTGCCGCTTGTAACACGTCCGTAAACAGGGGAAGGGGAAGGTCACCAGTCCGTACGCAGCCTTTCAAATAGTACGCACATCACTCACCAGGGATGTTATTCTCAAACGCTTTTGTCTCTTATATTAACAATTTCCAAAGGCCGAAAAGGTGAGTAATCGGGGTTCCTGGAGTGTTTTTCTAGGTTCATGGTACAAAAACAAGGTCAAACTATCACTAGGGTCATAGAAGTACCCATGGAAATACCCAGAAATCCTACGAAGGCCTTGTCAAAGATGAGAACTTGGGCGCCGGGATGTTTGGAATGTGGGACCAGATCATTCGCACTGAGAAGAGCGTCCGCAGCCTTTCAGATAGCGAGTATATCAAGGCATAAGTAAGTGCTCTCGAAATTTATCTTCACTACTACTCGACAACGACAAGGAGATTCTTATACGCAAAGCAAGACGGGAGGATCGGAACTATGAAAGAAAGAAAACGAAACTAAAATATAAACGCTCCTTGGGAAGACATATCCGAGCAATGACAATACACTAAATATATATAAGAGAAGACGCATTGATGCCCAGAGGTTTTAGGAAGGTCGGAAACTATATAGAAGAGGAGGAAAGAGGAAAGAAACGAAAGGCGAACGAGGAGAAAAGGAGGAAAGAGGCTTCAGGAGAGAGGATGCCGAGACGACGGAAGTTCAATGCGTGAGAGAAGAAGTTTGGCTTGACGGAAGTTTGACTCGGCTGTTGAGGGGAGGACCAGCATTGAGGGGAGGCAGACAGGGAATGGCAGACACACTGAGGTCCTTATTTTCAAACATTTCGGGGTACACACACACACACACACACACACACACACACACACACACACACACACACACACACATTTGGTAAGGCTTTTGTAGAGGTTGCTGTGTTAATATGTCCATGAAGGGTAGTTTTATGAGCTTAGTGATAGTTGTGTATGTGTGTGAGTGAGTGTGTGTGTGTGTGTGTGTGCGGCGAGGGGGCATTCACCGTGTAACAACTTGCAAAATTATTCATGGCGTGTCGGGAGCGGACGGACAATATGGGGCCTTTTTTGCCGCCCGCTGACTGACTGTTTGGCGGGGTGCGTCGGGCTCACTTTTATGCCCTCAAACGGTCGGCATTCATATATTTTTGCTGCAGAGGTTTTATTCCCTTATAATGCATGCAGAGGTTTTATGCCCCGATATTGCATCCCGCTGTTGTCAATACACTATGCCTATATATCTATCCCTCTATCTATCTGCCTATCTATCCATCTATCAATCAATTTCTCTATATCTGCATATCTATTTATCTATTATATTTTTTTACAACAAAGGAGACAGCTCAAGGGCACAAAAAAAGGAAACCATAATAAAAAAGCCCGCTACTCGCTGCTCCTCAAAAAAGAATCAAAAGAGGTGGCCGAAAGAGAGGTCAATTTCGGGAGGAGGTCCATCTATCTATTTATCTATCTGTCCATCTACCTGCTATTACCCACCTATCTACTATGCCTCCGTGGTGCCTGCCTAGCTACGAATCTGCATATCCGTTCAGCCCACCCTGCTGTTCATCCTCCTTTTCGGGCTGGTCGAGAAATGGGTACCTGGGGAAACCTGGGTAAGGTAAACTGTGGTAACCCGGACGTCACTCTGGCTCTGTGTCCCGGGGTGATGGATTCTTCCCACAACAGGCTTACGGGTAAATGCGCCGGAGATGAGCACAGAGGCCACGCGCAGCAGGACCATATGCCCCCAACTTCACCTAACTGCCGCAGCCTGGTGGTGGTGAGCGTTGGGGTGCGGTAGAATAGACCACCGAGCACCGCGCACACTTAGTTAATGCATCGCGCCAGGTGTCCATCAGTGTTAGGCAGATTCATGGGTCAGTCGGCGCCGCGGACACGTACAAACAGAAAGTGTCAAGTCCGGAACACTGACGTCCGGTACGGTCCACGCAGCCAAGAGTGAACTAGTTACAAGTTGTCACACCCACGCGATGAAGAGGGACGACTTAACTGTTCCCTCCCTCCTTCTCTCCTTTCTTGTCTGTTTCTTCTCCTCAATGCCTTCCTTTCTTCTTCCCTCAAATTTCGAATAATCTTCATTTTTTTTACGTTCGGCCTATAGCGTCGGTAGGCTTTCTTGATGGGGGTCTGATGGTCGGCCCCAGTCTGTTTGTGAGGCAGGCAAGTGTTTACAGTGGCGCCATCTGCTTGGATCATGTTGCCCCACAGAACTACTATTTCCTCCACTGTAGAGAGTTTCGCCAGAGTCCGGGTTGATAGGCGGCCATCAGGACAGCATGTGGGTAGTCTGTGGCCACTCGGCGATGACAGAAAATTGACAGCTTGGGGCGGCGGGCGGGACGCGAACTTGAGTCCTCCAAAACACCTCGCCCGCACGAAGACCATTCAGCCACCGACTATGTATGTGTGTGTGTGGGTGTGGGTGGGTGGGTGGGTGTGGGTGTGGGTGGGGGTGGATATTAATAACGATATAACAGTACCAACCCGTAACTGACCTTTCTTTTAGCCTCTCGTTCGCTTTTCCTTCACTGGAGCAACGTCTAGCGGACTTTCGTGTTCCAGTCTCTGTTTCTTGCCCCTGAGCTGCCTCCATTGTTGCAAAAAATAAAGAAATAAATAGCCTCTTGCAGACTCCTTACGTTCTTATGTTCTTATGTTCTAACAAAACACCATTATCAGCAGCAGCACTAAGAGTAATAATAGTAATAAGTAAATAAAGAGTAATAAATAAATAAATAAATAAATAGAGTAATAAATAAATAAATAAATACTAACGAAAGACTATCATCAGCAGCAGCACTAAGAGTAATAATAGTAATAAGTAAATAAAGAGTAATAAATAAATAAATGAATAAATAAATAGAGTAATAAATAAATAAATAAATACTAACGAAAGACTATCATCAGCAGCAGCACTAAGAGGTCAGAGTCGCCGCCGGTCGCGTCCAACAATCCGGCTGAGCACGTTACGAGTCACGTCACATCACGTTTTTAGGAGTTGGGGCAGAAGAGAGAAAAATGGTATCGGCTATCGGTGTGTTCCTTCCCGATAGTGATGGTTAGATGCCGTGTGTGTGTGCGTGTGTGTGTGTGTGTGTGTGTGTGTATAAGAATCTGACAGCAATAGCATTTTTTAACCTTAACAAGAACAAAAGAAGAGAAGAAGAAGAAGAACAAGAAAAACAAGAACAATAACAAGAACAAGAAGAACAGCAACAACAAAAAATAATAACAAAAACAACAACCACTACTACTACTACTACTACTACTACTACTACTACCACTACAACTACTACTACTACTGCTACTACTACTACAACGACAACGGTAATATAATTTTTTCCTCCTTTCTTTCTGCCTATTCCAACTGTAACATATATTCCCATTACTCATTCTCGACCCATTTATCTTACTTTTTTCCCTACTTTTCCCCATCCTTCCTCCTCCTCCTCTTCCTCTTCTTCCTCTTCTTCTCCTCCTCCTCCTCCTCCTCCTCCTCCTCCTCCTCTCTCTTTTCTTTTTCAATACTTTCATTTATTTCTCTTTCTATTCCTTTCATTTCTTATTTTCTCTTATATCTATCTATCTATCCTATTATTTATTTTCTCTTCTCATTTTCCGCTTTTCCTCCTCCTCCTCCTCCTCTCTCTATCTCTCTCTCTCCCTTCCTTTCCCTCCCTCCCCTCTTCCATTTCTTTCCTCTTTTTAATCTGCCTGTCTTTCTTTCTCTCTCCCTTCCTCTCCTCTCCTTCCTTCTCCTTCTTTTCCCTTCTCTTTTCCTTCTTCTTCTTTATTCCTCCTCCTCTTTTTCTCTTCCCTTCCCTCCTCCCTCTCCACTTTTATTTCTCTCCTCCTTGTTATCTTCCTGTCTTCCTCTCTCTCCCCTCCTCTCCTCTCCTCCACTTACCTTTCTTTTCTCTCCATCTTTCTCTCCATTTTTCTCTTCCCTCTTCTCTCCTTTCTTGCCAATTACGAAGAGGTGATTAAAGAAGAGGCGATCAAACTTACCTGAGAAGAGAAATAAGAAATAGTTAATTGTTTTTTGTTATTATTATTATTATTATTATTATTATTATTATTACCATCATCATCATCATCACCTCTATTGTCACACCAGCCCAGATAATGATGATAATAATAATAATAATAATAATAATAATAATAAAAATGATAAAGAAGGTAAAGAGACGTAGAGAGAAAACAATAAAGCAGAATAAAGAAACAAATAAAAAGAAATAACAAAAAAAATCGATAAAAAAATAATAATACCAAAACTACGAACAATAATTACGAACGAGGGACATGAAAGAAAAGGCGATAAGCAAGAGAAAGAGAAAAGAAAAAGAAAATAAACAAGGAAAACAAAAAAAAAGAACCACAGGAACAAGGACAAAAGGGACAGAAGAAAGAGAGAGAGAGAGAGAGAGAGAGAGAGAGAGAGAGAGAGAGAGAGAGAGAGAGAGAGAGGTGAGAGAAACAGAGAAAA
This sequence comes from Eriocheir sinensis, assembly GCF_024679095.1. Taxonomy (NCBI): domain Eukaryota; kingdom Metazoa; phylum Arthropoda; class Malacostraca; order Decapoda; family Varunidae; genus Eriocheir; species Eriocheir sinensis. Next base: position 21,242,154 of record NC_066527.1, on the reverse strand, counting down.
AAAAACGGGTGAATAAACCAAGATTAGCTGGAAGGGTGAAGAGAGGAGGAGGAGGAGGAGGAGGAGGAGGAGGAGGAGAACCAACACAAGAGGATAAAAAAGGAAACAGAGGAGGAGGTGGAGAAGGAGGAGGAGGAGGAGGAGGAGGAGGAGAAGGAGGACGAGAAACACAAGAGGGAAAATGGAGAAACGGAGGAGGAGGACAAGGACGAGGAGGAGGCGGAGGAGGAGGACGAGGAGGAGGAGGAGGGAGCATTGTGGGCGGCTAAGGGCACAGTGGTCTTCCATAAATCATAAGATTGCTTCAAGGCTTCCTCCTCCTCCTCCTCCTCCTCCGCCTCCTCCTCCTCCTCCTCCTCCTCCTCCTCCTCCTTCCTCTCTCCTTCCTTCCCTCCTTCCTCTTTCCCTTCCTTTCTTTCTCCTCCCTTCTTCTTTCTCTGTCATCCTTTCTCTTCTTCCTCTCTTTCCCTCCTTTCCTTATTTTCCCTCGTTTCTTTCTTCATTCTTTATCTCTTTTCCTCCTTTTTCCTTTCTTTCCTTCCTCTCTCTCCCTTGTTTCTGTTCCTCTTTCCTCCCTTACTCATTCCTCTCCCTTCCTTTCCCTCCCTCCAAATCATCCTCTCCCTCCTTCCCTCCCTCTCTCTTTTTCTTCCTCTCTTCCTCTTTCTCCTTCTTTCTGTTCCTCTTTCCTCGCTTACTCATTCCTCTCCCTTCTTTTCCCTCCCTCCATATCCTTCCCCTTTCTCTCTTCCTCCCCTCCTTCCCTCCCTCTCTCTTTTTCTTCCTCTCTTCCTTCTTCTTCTCCCTTCCTTTCCCTCCCTCCAAATCTGGGAATATAACCATGCTTCCCTCCCTTCCTTTCCCTCCTCCCTCCTCCTTCCCTCCCTCCTCCATTCCCTCCATCTTCCCTCCTTCTCTCCCTTCGTGATAAGCTTTATTCAGCTAACCTTGTCCCCGGCGGCGACGGTGGAGGAGGAGGAGGAGGAGGAGGAGGAGGAGGAGGAGGAGGAGGAGGAGGAGGAGGAGGAGGAGGAATAAAAAACAAAATCAACGAAGAACAAGAACAATAAGAACAAGATCAAGAAGAATAAGAGGAGGAGGAGGAGGAGCAGGAGGAGGAGGAGGAGGAGGAGGAGGAGGAGGAGAAAAGATAATGGAAGTAAACTGAAGCCGAGAGAGAGAGAGAGAGAGAGAGAGAGAGAGAGACTTTCCCTTTATTCACCAGTAAATACTTGATAAGGTGTCTCTCTCTCTCTCTCTCTCTCTCTCTCTTCCTTCCTTCCTCCTTCTCTGAACTATAACCAAGAAAAGAACGAAGGGAGGGAGAGTGAGAGGCGATAAACAAGAGAAATAACAGAGGGCGATAAACAAGAGAAATAACAGAGGGCGATAAACAAGAAAAATAACAGAGGGCGATAAACAAGAGAAATAACAGAAAGGCGATAAACAAGAGAAATAACAGAAAGGCGATAAACAAGAGAAATAACACAAAGGCGATAAACAAGAGAAATA
>NC_066527.1:21230642-21233142 GCF_024679095.1 Eriocheir sinensis | reverse complement strand
GAATAAGAAAAGCACCAAAAAAGACGAGCATACAAGTTAATAAAATAAATAACTAGAAAATAAAAGGAACGCAGGATAGATTACTTAGTTATAGATTGGAATAAGGAAGGTACTAAAAAGACGAGCATAGAAGTTAATGAAAAAAGTATATAGAAAAATATGCAAAAAAGAATAGATTAGTTAGTTATAAATTGGAAAAAGAAAAGCACCAAAAAAGACAAGCATACAAGTTAATAAAAAGAAATACCTGGAAAAATAAGGAAAGAAAAATAGATTAGTTAGTTATAATTTGGAATAAGAAAAGAACCAAAAAGACGAGCATAGAGGTTAATGAAAAAAATAACTAGAAAAATAAGGAACGAAGAATAGATTAGTTAGTTATAGATTGGAATAAGGAAAGTTAAAAAAACGAGCATAGAAGTTAATGAGAAGAAGTAGATAGAAAAATATGGAAAGAAGAATAGATTAGTTAGTTATAAATTGGAATTAGAAAAGCACCAAAACAGACAGGCATACAAGTTATTAAAAAAAATAGCTAGCAAATATAAGGAACAAGGAATAGATTTGTTATAAATTGGAATAAGAAAAGAACACAAAAAAGACGAGCAAAGAAGTTAATGAAAAGGAATAACTAGAAAATATAAGAAAAGAATAGATTAATTAGTTATTGATTGGAATAAGAAAAGTACCCATAAGAAGAGCATACGAATTAATAAAAAGAAATATCTGGAAAAATAAGGAAAGAATAGATTAGTTAGTTATAGATTGGAATAAGAGAAGCACCAAAAAGACAAGCATAGAAGTTAATAAAAAGAAATAACTAGAAAAATATAAGGAAAGAAAAATAGATTAGTTAGTTATAAATTGGAATAAGAAAAGTACCAAAAAAGACGAGCATAGAAGTTAATAAAAAGAAATAACTAGAAAAATAAGGAAAGAAGAATAGATAAGTTAGTTATAAATTGGAATAAGAAAAGCACTAAAAAAGAGAGGCATAAAAGTTAATAAAAGAAATACCTCGAAAACATGGAACGAAGATTAGATTAGTTACTTATAAATTGAAATAACAAAAGCACTAAAACAGACAAGCATACAAGTTAATGAAAAGAAATAACTAGAAAATATAGAGAAAGAAAAATAGATTAGTTAGTTATAAATCGGAATACGAAAAATACCAAAAAAGACAGGCATAGAAGTTAATGAAAAGAAATAACTAGAAAATAAAGAACGAGGAATAGATTAGTTAGTTATAAATTGGAATAAGAAAAGAACCCAAAAAGACGAGCATAGAAGTTAATGAAAAGAAATACCTGGGAAAATAAGGAAAGAATAGATTAGTTAGTTATAGATTGGAATAAGGAAAGAACCCAAAAAGACGAGCATAGAAGTTAATGAAAAGAAATACCTGGGAAAAATAGGGAAAGAATAGATTAGTTCGTTATAGATTGGAATAAGAAAAGAATAAAAAAAGACAAGTGTACAAGTTAATAAAAAGAAATAACTAGAACAATATAAGGAAAGAAAATACAAGTGTGTAGCGTCACGGCGGACATGTGAGTGAGGGAGGGGTGCAGCCAATCACAGGAGCCGTAACAAACGCTGCCTAGGCGCCAGATGAACAGGCTCCGTCAACAGACTATACTACTACTACTACTACTTCTACTACTACTACTACTACTTCTACTACGTCCTCTTCCATTTCTCTTCTTCCCTTCTCTTTCTCTCTCTTCCATGCCCTTTATTTTTCTTCTTGCAATGACTTCTCCTTATCAATTATCAAGCTGTGTCTCTTCCATTCCTTTCTTTCAAAACATTCTCTCTCTCTCTCTCTCTTCCCCTCCTCTTCCACGTCAATTACTCTCCTTCCTATTATCTCTTCGTCGCTTTTCTTGACGTTTCTGAACCATTTCTCTTTCGCCTTTTTCTTCCTCCTTCATTATTAGTTCTTCCTCTTTCTCTTTAACTTTAACTTTGTCTTTCATTCCTTCATTCTCCTCTTCATCATGTCATTCTCTTCCTCTGCCAATTAATTCATCTATGTTAGTCATCTTATTCTCTGTTCCTTTTTTTCTTCATCCATTTTTCGTCTCATTTTCTTTCTATTCATTCTTTTTATAATGTCTTTTTTTCATTCATTCATCTTTATCATCTTCCTTCCTATTCATTCATTCATTATTCTTATTCTTCTCTATTCCTCTGTTCATTCATCCTATTCATTTATCATTCATAATACATAGATAGATAGATGGATAGATAGATAGATAGAGAGATAAAGATATAATTAGGAAAACTAAAATAAAAGAAGGGTAAAAGGAATAATTAATAAAAAGGAAAATAATAAAGAGCAAAAACATGGAAGAACGGAGAAAGGAAGGAGAGAAGATGAGAAGTAATAAGGGAGAGAGAGAGAGAGAGAGAGAGAGAGAGAGAGAGAGAGAGAGAGAGAGAGAGAGAGAGAGAGAGAGAGAGAGAGAGAGAGAGAGAGAGAGAGAGAGAGAGA
>NC_066527.1:21195642-21220642 GCF_024679095.1 Eriocheir sinensis | reverse complement strand
TTTGAAGACCTGTATCAAGTCCTCCCGCAGTCGTCTCTTTTCCTACGTACAGAGATTGAGTCACTTAAGTCGCTCTTCATAAGCCTGTGTCCTCAACGATTGTATCATTTGCGTAAGAGGAGGAGGAGGAGGAGGAGGAGGAGGAGGAGGAGGAGAAGGAAGAGAAGGAGGAGGAGCAATAAGAGAGAGAGAAACAGAAGCAGCAGCGTGTGAATAGGGAGAAGAGGAGGACCAGGTGGAGGAAAGGAGAAGGAGAAGGAGAAGGAGAAGGAGGAGGAGGAGGAGGATGAGGGGAGTCGTGATAATGGTCTGCTTTTCAAGGTCATTTGCATTTTATTAGCTCAGCAGGAAGTCAGACTCACTTGAGAGAGAGAGAGAGAGAGAGAGAGAGAGAGAGAGAGAGAGAGAGAGAGAGAGAGAGAGAGAGAGAGAGAGAGAGAGAATACCCCTCCCTTCACCTTCCTTCCCTCTCCTTATCCACCCTTCCCTTCCCTTCCATTCCATTCCATTCCATTCCCTTCCCATCCATTCCCCTCCTTCCCATTCTCTCACCTTAAACATTTCCCCTTTCCTTCTTAATCCTTTCCCTTTCCTTCACTTACTTTCCCTTTCTTTTCCCTTCCCTTCCTTTCCTTTCCTAAATACTAATAGGTTAAATGAATACTTAAGATAACTAGATAAAGATAAAATTAGACATATGAAGATTAAGAGATAGTGACAAACAGACAAATTGATATGATGTAGAGACAGAGATAGAGATAGATATAGATAGATAGATAGATATAAATATGAAAAAACAAAGAGGTAGACAGACACAGATATTGAAAGGCGAATAAATAGCTAAATATATTGATGTTTAAATAGAAATACCGATAGCCAGGTAATATACAGGTAAACACTACATCCAATTTACTCACGTTCTTCCAGGTAAGGACTCGTACCTGAGGAAGAGAAAAAAGACATAATTAGACTTACAAACAAACATATACATACATAAATACATACAAATATCTCAATCAACACTTCAATTGTTTAATCTCTCTCTCTCTCTCTCTCTCTCTCTCTCTCTCTCTCTCTCTCTCTCTCTCTCTCTCTCTCTCTCTCTCTCTCTCCTTAATGGGTAAACTTTAATTGGCGTCTCAGATCGTTTCCAAAAGAGTAAGTGGGTCCCGTCTCTTTTATTTCCCAGCCTCTTCGCGCCACAGAACTTCGCGACCCGAGACACGCCGTCCATCTATCTAGTTTAGTTTGCCTTCCCTCTTCTTGTCTTTATTTTCCTTCGTTTTCCTTTGTTTTCTTTGTTTTTTCGTTATCTTCCCAAGTTTATTTACATTTCTTTTCCCGTTATTTTTCATACTTTCCTTTGTTTCTCTTTTAATTTCCTTCTGTTCCCCTGTTTTCGTTGTTTTGTTTATTCTTAATTTTCTTTTTTTTTTGTTGTTGTTGTTGCTCTCCCCCTTTTCATTCACTTTATTTGGTTTTCTCAATTTTCCTGTAATTATTTTCCCTATTTTTCCTGTTTTCCTTTACTTATCTTCCTTATTTTCTTTCTCTTTTCATTCTTTTTTTATTTCCTTCGTTTTTCTTCACTTTTCCTGTTCCATTTCCTTTCCTCTTTTTCTTTTCTCTGTTTAATTATTTTATATCTTTATTATCGATTACGTTTTCTTCCTCTTTATTTTGCCTCCTCTTCACTCCACACAATTGTCCACCTAACTCTTATATATACTTTCCCTGTTTTTTTTTCTTTTAAAACTTCACTTTTCCTGTTCCATATCCTTTCCTCTTTTTCTTTTCTCTGTTTAATTATTTCATATCTTTATTATCGATTACGTTTTCTTCCTCTTTATTTTGCCTCCTCTTCAGTCCAGAAAATTGTCCACCTAACTTATATATACGCTTTCCCTGTTTGTTTGTTTGTTTTCTGTCTTTTAAGTGATCGATTTCGTGCCATTTACTCTCCATTCAGTTAACAAAATAAAATATAATCAAAAACATGCACAGAGAGAGAGAGAAAAGAAATAACTATGTAAATTGACCTCACTTTCGGCCACCTCTTTTGATTCTTATTTTTAGGAGCAGCGAGTAGCGGGCTTTTTTTATTATTGTTTCCTTTTTTAGCGCCCTTGAGCTGCCTCCTTAGTCGTAAAAAAAATGTTAGTATCCAGATTTCTTTTCATTTTACTTTCAGAACCAATATTTGCTTTTATTTTTAGTTTTTCTTTGCATTTTTCAGCATCTCCGTCAATATTTTCTTCCTCCTTTGTTGTAAAAAATTTAAATAAATAAATAAATAAATAAACGTTCCCCGCTGTGCCCTCGGTCCCAAATGAATAATAAACAAAACAAGGCCAAGCAAGAGGACAGGTACTCGCCAGGTCAGCAAACAGGTAAATAAACAAGGAGGTAAACAAACAAACAAACACACACACAGGAACGATGGAAGGGGAGCGGCGGGGGAACAGCAAAGTCAACAATGCAGAGAACACACACACACACACACACACACACACACACACACACACACACACACACACATACACACACATACACACACACACACACACACACACACACACACACACACACATTATACCTTCATACGAGCACACATACGCAGTCACTGTAACACACACACACACACACACACACACACACACACACACAGGACGGACAAGCGTTACACAAACACCGCGTGAACCAAAACAAACACAGAAATTCATTAATATTCAAATCTAAACAAACTTGGCAATGATTTTCGGGTCTGATCGAGGCGTTTGGAGAGCACGAAAATAAATAAGTAAATAAATAAATAAATAAATGTATATATGAAACGTAAGTACGCAACTCAATTAACAGCTTTAGATAAACATACATTACGAATTGATGAAGGAATGACTGAGAGGAACTAAAAAATAATAGGAGAAAATATAGGAAAATAAGAAAATAAAGACAAAATACAGAAAAATAAGAAGGAAAAAGGAAACTAAGCAGAGCGGAAAATAGTAAGTAAGGAAAATAAAAGGGAAAAAGAGAAGGGATGCAAAAATAAGGAAAAGAAAAATACATTACGACTTGATGAAGAGAATTAATAACCTAGAGGGAAAATAAAGACTAATAAGGAAAATACAGGGAAATAAAGAAGCAATAAAGAGAAAAAATAGGAAAATAAGGAGAAAAGGAAAAAGGAAAAAGGAAATAAGGAAAATAAAAAGAAAAATAGGAAAAATATAAATAAAAAAAAGGAAAGAAGGGAAGTAAGGAAAACGGGAAAAAGTAAAAAAAAAGAAAAATATAAAAGGAAAACAGGAAAAGGGAAGGAAAAACAAGGAAAATAAGAGAAAAATAGAGAAGGAAAAAGGAAAACAAACTAAAGGGCTCGTAAATTTAAAACCTTTCACGATATACCCTAAATAAATAGATGAATAAACAAACAAACAAACAAACAAACAAATACACAGAGAAAGAAAGAAAAAAAGAGAAAGAAAACAACGATAAATAAACAATCTCATTCACACTAAAACTTAATGAGAAGAAAATATTTAGACATTATTTAAACCACTCATCTAAATACACACAAAAATAAAGATGATCACACACACACACCTCCTACTTCTCTTTTTTTTCTTTTTCTTCTTCATCTTCTTTTTCTTCTTCTTCTTGCTCCTCTTCCTCCTCCTCCTCCAAAACAAACACAGAAAATCATTATCATTAAACTCGCTATCATTAAAACATTACCACTTCATAAGGAAAAGAATCGGTTTAAAAAAGAAGATCAAAAGAGGTAAGAAGGATTAAGTTAAAGAGGATGAAACAGCTATACCAAGAAAGATCAAAAATGTGTGTGTGTGTGTGTGTGTGTGTGTGTGTGTGTGTGTGTGTGTGTGTGTGTGTGTGTTTGGGGAAAAGAACTGCAAAAAAACAAAAAATTACATGTGTGTGTGTGTGTGTGTGTGTGTGTGTGTTTGATGTAATACCCTCACTGAATACAAACGATGCAGGGTTCATAATGACTCCCATAATGAGGTTTCACAATAAACAGAATAAATAAATAAAACCGGTATTATTCAAAGTTATTATCGAATATCAAACAAGTGAAACATTTAATTTTATCTGTATTGTATTGAGGTATTATTTTATTTTATTATTGTATTATTAAATGCCATTGTATAACTCTATCGTTGAAATATTGTATTGTATTGTGTAGTAAGAAAAAGATGAAAGAAATAATTAATAAAAGAAAGAAAGAATGAAAGAAAGAAAGAAAGGAAGGAAGGAAGGAAGGAAAGATGGAAGGAAGGAAAAAAGAAAAAAAAGATAGAAAGAAAGAAAAAAGAAAGAAAAAGAATGGATGAATGAATGAATAAATGAAGGAAAGAATGAAAAAGAAAAAAAAAAGAGAATTAATGAATAAACGAAAAACAAAGAGGAAAAGGGAAAGCAAAAAAAGAAGGAAGACAGAAAAAGAAAACAAGATAGAATTAAAACGAAAGAAAGAAACAAAGAAAAAAACAAGGAGCGAAACCTAAGATACAGCACCTAAGCAAGCGAGTATTTAATTGTCCGACGCGAAGTAAATATTTATCAAAGAAAACGTTTATGACGAAGCGGACACTTTTAAGAACCGCTTTTATTTTCGCCTCCGCAACACAACACGACGAACACAAACAAACAAACAAACACACTGCAACACACGACAAAAGAAACATACGAGCACTCTAGCAACACAAATATTTTCTCTTCCTCCTCCTCCTCCTCTTCTTCCTCTTCCTCTTCCTCTCTTCCCTTCCTTACTTTACCTTCCCTTCCCTCCCTTTCCCTCCCTCACTTTACCTTTTCTTAAACTTTCCTTCTTCTTCCTCTTCCTCTCCCTTTCCTTTCCCTTCCTCCCTCCCTTCCCTTCCCCATCTCTCCCCCTTCCCTCCCATCTCCTTCCGTTTCCCCTTCCGTTACCCTTCACCCTTCCTTTCTCCTCCTCCCCTTCCCTGCCCTCTCCTACCTCCCTTACCTTCCCCTCCTCTTCCTTTTCTCTCTCCCTTTCCTTCCCCATTCCCCCTCTCCCCTTCCCTTCCTTTTTCCCTTTACTCTGTTTCCCTTCCTCTACGATCCTTCTCTTCCTTTCATCTCCCTTCCTATCGCTTCATCCCTTCCCTTCCCTTCCTCCCTTCCTTCCACTTTCACTCCCTTCCCCTTTTCCTCCCTTCTCTCCTTTTCCTATCCCTCCCTCCCTCCTCCCCTCCCCTTCACTTCCGCGCATCACAACACGGGAAACGCGAAACAGACACACTTCCATCACGTCATTTTAAGCCACGACTCAAAAAATGCTTTAAAAGAGGAACGCGAGTGAGAGACGGAGCAACACGGGGCGTCCAAACACAACGGCCGACGCTTTAATCATGCCAGTTGCCGCTTGCTGGAAAAAAAAAAACAGGAGGGAGAAAAGGGTGAAAAATGGAGGGAAAACGGTGAAAAAACGAGAAAAGGATAGGAGAAAAAGATGGAAAAAGGCGATAAAATAGTGAAAATAAAGAGAGAAATAGAGAAATAAAGTTGAAAAGAGGAGAAAAGGATGGAAAAAGGGAGATAAAATAGTGAAAATAAAGAGAAATTGAGAAAAAAGTTGAAAATAGGAGAAAAAAATGAAAAAGGAGATAAAATGATGAAAATAAAGAGAAATAGAGAAAAAAAGGTTGAAGTAAAAAGAAAAGAAGAGATGAAAATGTGAAAAAGAAATAAACGAGAAAAGATGAAACAGAGGAAAATGAAAACAAATTAAGAGAAAAACAGAAAAATAAAAAGAAATAGAGGAGAAAGCAGGTGAAAAAATTAAAAAGGTGGAAAAGAAAGAAATAAGATAAATGTAAATAGTTGAAAAGATGAAAAAATAGAGGAAATAAAGGAAAAAAGGAATAAAAATAGAAGAAAAAATAAATAAAAGGGAAATAGGAGAAAAGGTGAAAAAATAAAAAATAAAAATAAAAAAAAAAGGAATAAAAGTTGAAAAGGTTAAAAAAAATACAGAAAAAAAGGAATAAAAGTTGAAAAGATGAAAAAATAAAAAAAATAAAAAAAGGAATAAAAGTTGAAAAGGTGAAAAAAAAATAAAGAAAAAAAAGGAATAAAAGTTGAAAAGGTGAAAAAAATAAAGAAAAAAAGGAATAAAAGTTGAAAAGGTGAAAAAAAATACAGAAAAAAAGGAATAAAAGTTGAAAAGATGAAAAAATAAAAAAAGATAAAAAAAAGGAATAAAAGTTGAAAAAAGAGGAAAAAGGTTGAAAGTGAAAAACAAAAAAGGAGAAAATATTAACTAGACATTGGACAGTGTAACGAGTGCACGCCGCCCGCTGCCAACACCCTCTGGTCGGTGTGCTCAAAATGTGAAAATATGCAATTAAGTCTTGGGCGAGGTCCTGCCCTGCTTCACCTCTCAAAACGCGTGCCAATGGAAGGATTACTTTAGTTTTGACCTCGGTGACCTTGACCTTTGACCTTTGACCTTGAAAATCGAACTCGTCCTGTGTGGGGCCATTAGTAGTCCACCTATGAAGTTTCAACATCCTAGCTGTAACGGTTCAAAAGTTATCGCGTTACAAACAAACAAAAAACCAATTTACACAGCTGAAAACAATACCTTCCCGCAAAAGAATGCGGGCGGTAAAAACAAAAATGCAGAAAAGAAAAAAAATCAAAGGAAAAAAGGGAAAAAGAGGTGGAAATATATATAAAAGAAAAACTGGTGAAAAAAAAGATAAAATACAAAGAGGAAAACAAGATGACACAACATGACGAAGCAACAAACACACTAAAAAAAATAAACACACACACACACACACACACACACACACACACACAGACACACCCCTGCCTGGCCTCACCTGCCTCATTAATGGAGACAGGTAAGCGGCCCTCATTAGCGGGAGAGGCGCAGGTGACGGCGGCGCGTCTCGTTACCTGTCGCGCGCTGATTACAGGTGACGAGGGAGATGAAAGAAAGAAAGGGCAGGAAAGACTGGAGCGGTTTCGTTTATTATTTTTGCACCAATGTTGTTATTATTAGTTATTATCATTTACTGTTAGTCTTGTTACAGGTGACGAGACAAAACAACGGACAGGTAAGTGTGGTACTGTTTTGTGTTAATATAGTGTTGTGTTATTGTTGTTATGATTATCAGTAGTAGTAGTAGTAGTAGTAGTAGTAGTAGTAGTAGTAGTAGTAGTGTTATATTTATTACTGTAACGGGCTTGTCGGGGGGCGTTTAAAGGGTGTTGATTAAGACTTCAGCTTCCTTAAGGCGAATTATATTCGTAGCCTTTATGTACAAGAAGCGACGGAGCGAGAGCGACTGTCGTTGTGTGTCAGTCGGACTCTCGTGAAGGAGTCGCGAGTTACAGGTTGGAAAATAATTGTTACAATTGGTCACGTATGTCAAGGTGACCTCCACGCACCATCGGAGTGCTAAGTATACAAAACTGAGACGGTAAACACTGACGGACGACATTCCTATAAGGTGGCGTGATCTATCTGTCGTGGGGTTTTTCCATTGACAATTGTATGCCTAATTCGTGGTGATATTAAATAATAATAATACATTGATATCCTACTATAACACTGCTCGGTCACCTACCAGTGATCGCGACCTCGCGATATATAAAAATCTAAATAGCAGTCTAGTTACCATGAACATACATAGTGGGAGTGTGTCAAGCAGACTGCCTATGATACAATTATATTAAAACACTGGCGATGTAAGAACAGATGTGGAATTATAATATAAATAGGGAGAGGGAAACCACAACGTGTGTGACATGAAACATAAGAAACCTCTCAAAAGATAAATATAAGGACACATGTATAAGAAACTATCAACTGGCATAGTTACAGACAATGAAACGTTGATCTAGCTCCCCAAAAAAAAATACAGTAGTGAAACACAGTACAATGTTAAGTATAGGAGCAGCCAGGTTTCTGTCCCCTGACTTGTCTGAGAAAAGGAAAACCACCTTGCCAGTGGCCTCCCTGCATCCAGTCGCCGTGTCTGCACAACCAAATAATCGTGCAGGACAGAGTTTCTCCTAATAAGGCAGCACATGACGACGAGACTGACGAACATCAGAAACATTGGTACAAAAAATCCAGGGTACAGGTAGGGGAGATGCAAATAATCAGGCAGCGTTTCCTCCAGGGTTTCCGCAAACTCTGTTTTGTTCGCGAAAGACAATGAATTAAGGGAATTAGTCACATACGAGATGCTGGAGAAATGAATGTCATCGAGAGACCGTAGAGGAAACACTCGATGGGAAATATTGGCCGTGAAAAACCAGACGAATCCGGGACGGGTACGTTGTTATGTTAGTGGAGCGGATATAGCATGCTTCCGCTATGGCATAGTGACCAGTAACCCGTTGATAAGTGGTACCCTCCGGGCAGATGACTGATACATAGAAGGACTGAGGGAAAGAAATAATGCAGACCCTGAAAGTTCTTATGGAAAACAGGCGTTGGTGTTAGCTGCTTGTAAGGGCACAGGGAAAGAGCGTCAGACGCGTTCACGCGGGTGAGGGCGATCTCGCAAACCCCTCCCCGAACTGGAAGGAAGGCAAAGAGAGACGCAGAGCAATAGAATCGCCCGAAGACCGTCTCCTTGCAATACTGCAAGAGTGAGTAGCTACCCGTTGAATACAGAGCGAAATCCTTCGCGATTAGAACAAGAGACGGGGACGTGGCCAGGGCCAACACACTGTCCTTTGCCGAAAAAGGGAACGGGACAATTTCGTGTGCCTCAAACACGTCCGCCGTCTGAAAGGGAACATGAATGATTATGGCATCAGGGGTGAGGCTGGACTCAATCAAGGGGTAAAAATATTGACTCATGTCCGGGGTGAATAAAGGCGTCAGGCTATAATTTTGATACCCGATCTGGACAGTCGTTCTCAAATCGTGTAGAGGGAACAAGGCAGGTGTGACTCTACCGTGCGCTGCATCAACCATGTTGCTAATAACCTGCTGATTAGCCGTTGCGACGGAGTTAATGACGTTTTCCAATACATGCAAGGCCTGATCTAGGAGGAGAAACTGATTCACCTGGTCGATCTGTTTGACAACTATGTTGATAACCTCTACCATCTTATTTGTCTGCTCTAGCAGTTCCTCTATGTTAGTATGCAATTGCGCAAGTTTTCTACAATTGGCGTTGATCACCCTGCGATTTCGAGCAGCAAAGGAAAGTACATGAGCGTAGTGGTCCCGCAAATCGCGAACGTCCTCGTCGGTAGCCGTACCGAAAAGGAACTTTGAGGCGGACCCCACGATGTTGAGCAACCCCCTCTTTACCCGAGAGTGAACTGAGTGAGAACTATAATCCATGTTTACCTCATCAACCTTTCCCCGTAAGAACAGAATCCTATCCTCCAGTAGTTGAAAAAGAGTCAGAGAGTTGGTACTAGAAGGAGCCTTTGATTCCCTAGTCTTGGTAGCCCGGATAGCGTCTGCCATGCCGAGTAGTTTTTCTGAGACTATCCTGATTGTGTCCGTGGTGTTGGTCAAGGAAGTATATGGATATTTTACGAGGAGCACATCTTCTATGAGGAAGACCTCTCCTATGTGTGCCGTGAGGGCACCAGGCTTCAGGTGGATGGGTGTTGTTGCAAGCAGGGAGCCGAGGGACAACAAGATGATCAGAAAACGCAACATCATGATCTGAAAGTGGTGGGAATGAAGTATTTAAACCCGTGGTCTCAAGTTATAGCTATGGGTGGTGGGATTATCTTGTTGAACATTTGACTCTGAGGGGGAAGTACCAATATCAAGGTCCAAAGGTGAGGGAATTACTTTCAGACGATCACTGTGAACTTCTAGACTGACTCCACTATTCGACTCGAGAACCTCGAACCGATTACCCCTGACATTCCGAACAACTCGGTAAGGACCCACAAATTTAGCCCCCAGTTTCGAACTCCTTTCCGCTTGCTTAATCATGACTGTGTCACCCTCTTTGAAATTCACCGGGACGGCCTGTTTGTGTTGTTTTGACATCATTTCAACCTTCGTAGCTTTTAACGTACACCTAACTTCTGAGTGTATCTTGGAAAACATATGCATCTGCTGTTGTGCGTACCTATCAATGGTGTAGAGAGGTTGTTGTGGGTTGTTAGGAAGTCGTACGGAAGACGTTTCTCCACCCCATACAAGATGTAGTAGGAGACTTCCCGTAGAGTCGTTTACCGACGTATTTATGGAAGCGGCTATATGCGATAGCCAATCCTCCCAATTATCGTGGAGATCGTTCACGATAGGCCTGAGGACCTGTAAGATTTTCCTATTAGCCCTCTCCGCCAACCCATTAGCAGCTGGGTGGTAAGCTGTGATGAAGGATTGCGTGATGTTAAACTGAGCGCATATTTCGCTCAATACTGAGTTCCTAAACTCGGTGCCATTGTCACTCAAAAGAATTCGAGGAGACGAATGTGGACACAACACGTGAGTCACGAGGGCATGGGCCACGCGTGTGGCTGTCTTGTCCTTGAGAGGCGCTAGAACAAGAAACCTAGAGAACTGGTCGACGCACACCAATAAGTAGCGCGAGCCATGTTGGCTCTGGGGAGCTGTAGTAAGTCTATATTAACAACATCCCATGGCGCCTCTGGTACTGGGTATTGCACCATCGGTGCTGGCCCTTTGACGGACCCCTTGTGCTTAGCACACACGACTCAATGTGCGACATGTTTTTCTACATCAACCCGTAATGTGGGCCAGTAGAATTTTCGTCTGGTGACAGATAGCGTCTTGTCTCTTCCTGGGTGACCCGCAATGGGTGTGTTATGGACCAGCTTAAGCGTCACGGGGACGTATATGTCTGGGATGACCAGTTGGTCTATAGGTACCGGTTTGGTTGGCCATGACCTACAAAGGAGGTTGTCCTCTGATAGGAAGAATTGTGAAAAGGAACTGGCAATTCAGGAAGGTTTGATTCGTCTCCCGACTCGAGGGCGTAAATTAACCTCTTCCACACAGGGTGGTAACGCTGAGCAGTGTGTAGCTCAGGTGAAGTGAAGTAGTGGATGACCTCTGGTGTGGTAAACGCGCATATCGGAACATTCAGAGATAAGGCATCTGCGACCACATTTGTTTTCCCTGTGATGTATTTTATCTCCGGATTGTATGCTTGGATCGTTAAGAACCATCTTGCCAGACGACCGTGTAGGTTTTTTCCCTTGAAAAGATCAGTTATGGCCGCGTGGTCCGTAAACACCACAATTTTGTACCCCATCACAATGTCACGAAAATGCTTCAGAGCCCACACAATGGCAAGAGCCTCTAGGTGGGTAACAGAATAGTTCTTTCCGGAGCTGTAAGGGCTCGACTGGCGAACGCTATCACATGCTTTTGCCGGACATATCTGTTTGCATCAGCGCCTACTCCACTAGCCGAAGCGTCGGTACAAAGCTGAAAGGTCTGAAATCCGGAAAGACAAGGACCGGAGCCCGTGTTTTAAATCCTCAAAACTCGTTTGTTGAGCTGGGAGCCACTGAAATGGTACGTCTTTCTTTAAAAGATGGGTTAGGGACTCGCGCGTGCTGCGAAGTCCTTAATGAAAGGCCTGTAATAACCTGCGACACCCAAGAAAGACCGTACCTTGTCCGCAGACGTTGGCTGAGGGAACTCGGCAATAGCCTTTATTTTGTCGTCCACTGTATGGATGCCGAATTCGTCCACGACATGCCCCAAGAACTTGATCCGAGGCTTTAAAAATTCACATTTGGTGATTTTGAGCTTAATCCGACTTCTTGAAGTCTGTGTAGGACTGCTTTTAGTTTCCATGTGAGCATGCACGTCTTTACTTGCTATGATGATGTCGTCTAAATACACATAGACAGAGTTGCCCAGCAAGTCACCAAAATACTGTTCATTGTCCTTGAAGGTCAAGGAGCTTGAACGGCATCCTCGTCCACTCACGGGGGGCGTTTAAAGGGTGTTGATTAAGACTTCAGCTTCCTTAAGGCGAATTATATTCGTAGCCTTTATGTACAAGAAGCGACGGAGCGAGAGCGACTGTCGTTGTGTGTCAGTCGGACTCGTCGTGAAGGTCGCGAGTTACAGGTTGAAAATGTCACAATTGGTCAAGGTGACCTCCACGCACCATCGGAGTGCTAAGTATACAAAACTGAGACGGTAAACACTGACGGACGACATTCCTATAAGGTGGCGTGATCTGTCTAATAATTGTGGTGATATTAAATAATAATAATACATTGATATCCTACTATAACACTACTATTACTATTATTATTACTTATTGTCTGGTTTTATGTCGTTGAATGAAAGCAGAGTTCATTGATTACTGTCTATACACATTTATTCCCATATATTTGACAGGAAAGGTGGTGGCTGAGTGGTCAGTCAGCGTGCGGCGCGGTTTTCTGGAGGACCAAGTTCCTGTCCCACATTTCGTTACAAGCTAACAATTTTCATTCGCCGCTGAGTGGCCAAGACAAGTGTAACTCCGGGGGGCAGCATGAGGTGGTCGGCGCCACGTCATGATAGTCTACCAATGCTATGAGCCGAACGTCGATAAAAAATAAAAATAAACTATTCTATTATTTTTCTTTGTGCTTGACCCCAGTCCCAGTGAGAGTGTGTGAGCCTTGGGTAAGCATATGTCCCGTGAGAAAGCATTGGGAGAGAGCTGAGTCCCCGTAATGAGCTCAGGGCGTGCTGGCTCAAATCCACGCAGAAAAAACAGTTACATGATATTCTTTGTTCTTAATTCACCATTCCGTTCATACGCGGCGCTGCACACCCGAGCCGATTAATGAGCGAGGCGGGTGGCAAAAGAGGTTTACAGACGCTTTGTCAAATTTCTTCAGTTTCATTCGGTAATACAAAAACAGGTAATGATGGTGTAATCAGTTTTGCTGCGTTTGCTCACTGATTTAATGATCAATGCATATTTTTTGTTTGCTTATTTTTTGTTTCCCTTGAGCTGCTGCTTCCTTTACTGTAAAACAATTTTCAGCTTCGCTCTACCGTTGGTATAAAAAATAATGGTGGTTCAATTCTTATATTTTTGTTTATTCGCTGATTTACCCAGTTGTACTACATATATATCATTCTTCATTTTCTGATCCTTCATTCACTTGGGCTTCCTCCTTTACTGTCAAAAAATTCCTTCACTCACATCATCAAACAAATTATGACATTAGTTCAACCTTTACTATTTTATGTGATGGTCCAATTCTTATTCTTTTGTTTATTCGCTGACTTACCCAGTTGTACATACATATCTTTCTTCATTTTCTGATCTTTCATTCACTTGGGCTTCCTCCTTTACTGACAGAAAATTCCTTCACTCACATCATCAAATAAATTATGACATTAGTTCAATCTTTATTATTTTATTTAAAGCTATTCCTTTTTTATTTATTATGGAGTGATTTTATTTCCCTTTTCCGATAGGTTTCATATATATATATAATATCCATCTATACATTTCTTTAGTTTACTGATTCTGATTTATGCATCTATACATTTTTCTGTTGACTATTTTTTCCCGTTACCAAAAACGTTTACTGTAGAAAAAACACATTATCAACCACATGACGGCAAAGGTTAATATCGCTGCGTGTTTTTCGCTCTGATATATAATGGCAAAATTACAGGAGGGAGATCATTTTTTTCCGCTTTGATACATAATGACAAAAATTCAATGAAGTGTGCATGTTTTCCGCCGCCTGATATATTAGTGTTCGTAAATGACACGCGCGCGAGCCGGGAAATGATCGGCCCTTTGGAACTTGTGAGCGCCAGGGATAACGCCGGAGTGGGCCGCCCTGTTAGCATGTCTTTTAGTCTTTTTTTTAAGCAGATTGAAGCAAATTATTATCAACTCATGACTCTGTGTTTCGTATGTATCATAGGGGAAGGGTTGGTAATGGGACTGGTGGATAGGGGAAGGATTGATAATGGGACTGGTGGATAGGGGAAGGATTGATAATGGGACTGGAGGATAGGAGAAGGGTTGGTAATGGGACTGGTGGATAGGGGAAGGGTTGGTAATGGGACTGGTGGATAGGGGAAGAATTGGTAATGGGACTGGTGGATAGGGGAAGGGTTGGTAATGGGACTGGTGGATAGGGGAAGGATTGGTAATGGGACTGGTGGATAGGGGAAGGGTTGGTAATGGGACTGGTGGATAGTGGAAGGGTTGGTAATGGGACTGGTGGATAGGGGAAGGATTGGTAATGGGACTGGTGGATAGGGAAAGGGTTGGTAATGGGACTGGTGGATAGGGTAAGGTAATGGACTGGTGGATAGGGAAGGATTGGTAATGGGACAGGTGGATAGGGAAGGGTTGGTAATGGGACTGGTGGATAGGGAAGGATTGGTAATGGGACTGGTGGATAGGGGAAGGTTGGTAATGGGACAGGTGGATAGGGAAGGATTGGTAATGGGACTGGTGGATAGGGAAGGATTGGTAATGGGACTGGTGGATAGGGGAAGGATTGGTAATGGACAGGTGGATAGGGAAGGATTGGTAATGGGACTGGTGGATAGGGAAGGGTTGGTAATGGGACAGGTGGATAGGGAAGGATTGCACGGGACTGGGATAGGGAGGAAGGTAATGACTGGGAAGGATTGGTAATGGGACTGGTGGATAGGTGAAGGGTTGGTAATGGGACTGGTGGATAGGGGAAGGATTGGTAATGGGACTGGTGGATAGAGGAAGGATTGGTAATGGAACTGGTGGATAGGGGAAGGGTTGGTAATCGGACTGGTGAATAGGGGAGGAATTGGTAATAGGACAGGTGGATAGGGGAAGAATTGGTAATGAGACTGGTGGATAGGGGAAGGATTGGTAATGGGACAGGTGGATAGGGGAAGGGTTCGCAATGGGACTGGTGGATAGGGGAAGGGTTGGTAATGGGACTGGTGGATAGGAGAAGGGTTGGTAATGGGAAAGGTGGATAGGGGAAGGATTGGTAATGGGACTGGTGGATAGGGGAAGGGTTGGTAATGGGACTGGTGGATAGGGGAAGGATTGGTAATGGGACAGGTGGATAGGGGAAGGATTGGTAATGGGACTGGTGGATAGGGGAAGGGTTGGTAATGGGACAGGTGGATAGGGGAAGGATTGGTAATGGAACTGGTGGATAGGGGAGCGAGCCGGGAAATGATCGGCCCTTTGGAACTTGTGAACTTGTGTCTTTTATTCTTTTTTTTCAGGCAGATTGAAGCAAATTATTATCAAGTCATATCTCGGTGTTTCGTGTGTATCTGTCTGTTTATTTCCGATTTTGAGCTGTCTTTTGGAATCTCCTTTTTACTCCTTTTTCTTTTCCTTATTTACTTTTTTCCTTTTTCCTTTTCTCCTTATTTTCCTATTTTTTCTCTTTATTGTTTCTCTATTTTCCTGTATGTTCCTTATTATTTTTTTGTTTTTCCTCTCATGTTATTTCCTTCACCAATTCGTAATGTGTGAATCTCTTTTTCCTTAGTTTCCTTTTTTCCTAATTTTTCCTATTTTTCCTTACTTTTCTCTTTAATGTTTCTTTATTTTCCTATATTTTCCTTATCATTTTCCATTAATTTAAATTTTTTTGGCCCTTGAACTACTTCCTTTGCTATAAAAAAAAAGTTTCTTTTATTTATTTGAGTGATTTTTTTTTTCTTTTCCGACAAGTTTTATGTTTATTATCTCTCTATCTGTCTATCTATCTATCTAACTATCCATTCAACTTTTTTTATCTCTTAATTATTTAGATCTAATTAAAATTCTCCTCTTGATCATTTATATCTTTCCTGTTTAATACATACATGACACACTCCCTCAATCTCACTTATCCAGTCACTCAACACAAGTCCAGAAGTATAAAAACAAAGCAACACACTTTCAATAAACCAAAAGAAAAATGAAAAAATAAATCAACGTTAATAGGAAATAGATTAAAAAAATAAAAGTATAAGAGTCTCACTAAACATTAAATACTCGAAAACAAAAAGAAGAAAACACTGATTAAAAAAGAAAAGTATAAGAGTCTCACTAAACATTAAATACCTCGAAAACAAAAAGAAGAAAACACTGATTAAAAAAGAAAAGTATAAGAGAAACACTAAACATAAAATACCACGAAAAAAAAGAAGAAAACACTGATTTAAAAAAAAGTATAAGAGAGAAACACTAAACATTAAATACCTCGAAAACAAGTAGAAAAAACACACAAACACAAATAGAAAAAAATAATAAATAGACAGCAAGAATTACGTGTCTGTGTGTGTGTGTGTGTGTGTGTGTGTGTGTGTGTGTGTGTGTGTGTGTGTGTAGGCGAGAGAGCACGCGTGTGTAAGTATATAAATAAAAACTAAACACTCGCCAGCTAAACGCCCTTGAGCCCACCTGAGCGTAAAGTGTTTAAGAGTGAAGCGAAAAACACGCTATTTTACCTCAAACTCGAGAGGTGAGCCTAAAACAGCAGGCGTGAGGAGGGGGGAGGGCGGGAGGGCAGGGGAGAGGAGGCAGAGGCAGAAGGGAGAGGGGGAAGGAGGGAGGGGAGTGAATGAGTGAGAGGGAGAGGAAGAGATGGAAAGGAGGGAAAGAGGAAGGAAGGATAGAGGAAAGGAAGAAGAGGGGGGAAGAGGAAGAGGTAGAGAAAGGAGAGGAGGGAGAGGAAGGGTGGGGAGCAAGAGAGAAGGAGAGAGAGTGGGAAGGAGAGGAGAGGAGGAAGAGAGAGGAAGGAAGAAGCAAGAGAGGTAGGGAAGGTGAGTGGAAGGAAAGGAGAGAGGAAGAGAAAGGGATGTAGGAGGAGAGGGAATGGAGGAAAGGAAGGAAAAGGAGAAGGTAGGAAAGAGGGAGGAAGAGAAGGAGAAAAGAAGAGAGGGAAGGAAGAAGGGGAGGGAGGGAGGAAGAGGAAGAAGGGCAAGATGGAGAGAAAGGAGAGGAGAGAGAGGAAGGGAAAGGGTAGAAGAGGAAGAGAGAAAGGAGGGAAGGAGAGGAAGAGAGGGGAGGGAGGGAGGGATGGAAGGAAGGAGAGAGATGGAAGGGAGGGAGGGAAAGAGAAGGGAGAGAGGGATGAGAGGAGAGGAGAGGAAGGAGGGAAGAAGGGAGGAAAGAGAGAGATGGAAGGCAGGGAGAGAAAGAGCAGAGAGAGAGAGAGGGAGGGGAGGTAAGAGAGAGAGAGAGAGAGAGAGAGAGAGAGAGAGAGAGAGAGAGAGAGAGAGAGAGAGAGAGAGAGAGAGAGAGAGAGAGAGAGAGAGAGAGAGAGAGAGAGGGAGAGAAGAAGGAAATGTGAGAGAAGGGAGGAGGAGGGGAGGAGGAGGAGGAGGGAGATGAGAGCCCAGGTGAGAGGAGAATTAATTAGTCGGAAGTTGAATAGGTGCGAGAGAAAGAGTGAGAGAGAGAGAGAGAGAGAGAGAGAGAGAGAGAGAGAGAGAGAGAGAGAGAGAGAGAGAGAGAGAGAGAGAATAATTATCTCCCCTAGGCAATCAAGCGTCAGGTAAAGAAAGGCTTCTCTTCATAGCCAAACAAACAAACAAACAAAGAATAAACATCAGCACCACTCTCTCTCTCTCTCTCTCTCTCTCTCTCGAGCAGTAGTTAAGCGTGGCAAGACTTAACCGAAGACTTTTACACAATGCGGTTTTAGTTATTTTATTCCTCTCTCTCTCTCTCTCTCTCCATCTATCCATACACACACACCCACACACACACACACACACACACACACACACACACACACCTGCCTGCATTATGAGGACCCTACCTGATTGCAAACTTGCCCTCGTGCATCGTAATTAGGTTCCTTAGGTAGCTGCAGGTGCTTCACACACGCACACACGCACACACACACACACGCAAAGTTCTCGGAAGCTGAAATTCAATACGTCACAAGTTTCGAGAGAGAGAGAGAGAGAGAGAGAGAGAGAGAGAGAGAGAGAGAGAGAGAGAGAGAGAGAGAGAGAGAGAGAGAGAGAGAGAGAGAGAGAGAGAGAGAGAGAGAGAGAGAGAGAGAGAGAGAGAGAGAGAGAGAGAGAGAAGAGGATGATGATGATGATGGTGATGATGATTATGATGATGATGAGGAGGAGGAGAAGGAGGAGGAAAATATCTACAACCGCATTGTGTAAAAATCTACGGTTAAGTCTTGCCATATTTAACTAATGCGAGAGAGAGAGAGAGAGAGAGAGAGAGAGAGAGAGAGAGAGAGAGAGAGAGAGAGAGAGAGAGAGAGAGAGAGAGGGCGAGAGAGAGAGAGAGAGAGAGAGAGAGAGAGAGAGAGAGAGAGAGACTGACTTGAGAATGTGACGTTTGGAATTTCAGCCGGAGACAATTGACGAAGAGGCCGCCATTCCCGGGTTCCGCTCCTGTTCCATTCCCGAATTCCTGTGTTCCAACCCTGACTGTCCCCCGTTACTCTGGTGAAGGGGGGGAGGGGGGGAGGGAAGGGAAAGAGGGTAGGGAGGTAGGGGAGAAGGAGGAGGAGAGGGAATGGAGGAAGGAGGTACGAAGGAAGGGGAAGGAAGATAGGAAGGAAGGGTGGCGGGGGGGAGGGAGTGGGGAGAGGAGAGCCGAAGGGAAGGGGAAGGAAGGTAGGGGAGGGTGATGGTGGGGAGGGGGAAGGAAGGCGAAGGAAAGTGAGGGGGAGGGAGGGTGAATGGGGAGGGGAGGGAAGGAAATACGAATGGGGAGATGAAATGGATGGGAAGAAAGGGAGTGGATGAAGGAGGAAGAGGGTGAGGGAGCGGCAAAGGAAGGGAGGGATGGAGAGAGGGAGGAAGGAGGTACGAAGGAAGGGGAAGGAAGATAGGAAAGAAGGGGTGGCGGGGGGGAGGGAGTGGGGAGAGGAGAGGCGAAGGGAAGGGGAAGGAAGGTAGGGGAGGTTGATAGGGGGGAGGGGGAAGGAAGGCGAAGGAAAGGGAGGGGGAGGGGGGGTGAATGGGGAGCGAGGGGAATGGGGAGGGAAGGGAAGGAAATGCGATAGGGGAGATGAAATGGATGAAGGAGGAAAGGGTGAGGGAGTGGCAAGGGAAGGGAAGGATGGAAAGAGGGAGGAAGGGATTGATGGAGGGGCGAGGTAGCAGACTCTTATTCAGTTAGCTATTGAATACGAGCACAACTTAAAAATAAACTCAAAATAACACATACAAAAACAAAATAAGGAAGGAAGGAAGGAAGGAAACAGGGAAGAAACGGGAGAGAATAAGCGTGAAAGAAAGGAAATGAAGAAGAAAAGAAGGAAAGAAAAATTAAAAGGAGAGAGAGAACATAAGAAGGACAGACAGGAAAGAAAGAAACAAGAGAAAGAAACAAGATAATAAATACAAACAAAAACAAAAACAAAAAAAATAAAAACAGAACTTCAACCCCACACACTAAACTCAAACGCTAATTAAAAAATAAATTAAAAAAAACAGCTGCGCGTTACACCGTCTCCCCCCAAAAAAACATAAAAAAAAGTAATAGTTATAATAAGCAGCAGCGGCGAGAAGTAGTTTTCGCCCCCACAAATTTGTTTTAGTAATCCCTTAAAAAATAAAATAATATAAAAACGGACCGCAAAGTTTGGACTCGCTGAGAACTTGATGAAGATATAATAAGTCCAAAAAATAAGAGAGGAAAGGAAGAATTGGACAGAAGGAAGGAAGGACGGAAGGAAGGAAGGAAGGAAGGAAGGAAGGGATTCGCTGAGAACTTGATGAAAATATAATAAGTAGACAAAATATGAGAGGAAAGGAAGAATTGGACAAAAGGAAAGAAGGACGGAAGGAAGGAAGAAAGAAAGAAAGAAAGAAAGAAAGGAAGGGATTCGCTGAGAACTTTATGAAAATATAATGACAAAAAAAATATGAGGAAAGAAAGAATTGAACAAAATGAATGAAGGAAGGAAGGAAAAGAAAGAAACGAAGGAAGAAGAAGTTTAGACTCGCTGAAAACATGATGAATCTATAATAAGTCGAAAAAAGAAAAAAGGAAAGAAAGAATTAAACAGAAGGAAGAAAGGAAGGAAGGAAGGAAAAGAAAGACATACGAATGAAAATAGTGAGAAAAACGACAAAGAAAGAAGGAAAGGAAGAAGAAAAGAAGGAAAGAAAGAAGGAAGGTTAAAATGAAGGAAGGAAAGGAGAGGAAAGAAATATAGAAAATAGGAAAGAGAGAAAGAAAGAGGAAAATACAAAAAAAGAAAGACCAAAGAAAAGAAAAATATTAAAAAAGAGCGTAATTGTAACTTGATAACACACACACACACACACACACACACACACACACACACACACACACACACACACACACACACACACACACACACACACACACACACACACACACACACACACAGAACACATTAGCAAACAAAAAAAATCGTGTTTATTACCATCAAAACAGGTCACGCTGCAATTAGATTATTTACCCTCCTCCTCCTCCTCCTCTTCCTCTTCCTCCTCCTCCTCGTCAACCATACCGGCAAAAACAATAATAATAATAAAGAATAAACAAGATAAAACAACTAAACAAGAAGTAAAACAAAAAATAAACAGAGAAAACAACATCTACAAAAATAAAACAAGAACAGAAATCAACAAAATCAACAACAATGACAACAAGGAAAATAACGAAAACAACAAGAACAAATACAATAAATAACAAAAATAAGACAACAAAAACAACATCAACACATGCTTTTTTTTCTCATTATTTTTTTTTCCCTTGAGCTGAAACCTTTACTTTAACAACAACATCATCAGCAACAACAACAACAACAACAACAACAACAACAACAACAACAACAACAACAACAACAACAGATGCTTTTTTTCTCATTATTTTTTTTTTTGCCCTTGAGCTGAAACCTTTACTGTAACAAAAACACTCAAACAACAACAACAACAACAACAACAACAACAACAACAACAACAACAACACATGCTTTTTTTCTCTTTTTTTTTTTTTTTGCCCTTGAGCTGAAATCTTTACTGTAACAAAAACACTCAAACAACAACAACAACAACAACAACAACAACAACAACAACAACAACAACAACAACAACAACAACAACAACAGCTATATCATTAATCATCAACAATAAACCCTAATTAATTATCTTCATAAACACTTCCATCAAATTTCACTTTTATTCGGTCGAGTGGAAAAAAAAAATACTCTGACAAAATAATATTATCAACATCAAAGATACAACCCGATATTACTTTTTTTGTACTGTGTGATTCGGGGGGAGAGAGAGAGAGAGAGAGAGAGAGAGAGAGAGAGAGAGAGAGAGAGAGAGAGAGAGAGAGAGATTAAATATAAATAACCTCGAGAGAAGAAAGGAAAGTAAGGAAGAAAGGAAAGAATAAGAAAAGAAAAGGAAGGAAGGAAGGAAGGAAGGAAGGAAGGAAGGAAGGAAGGAAGGACAAGGGCGAGGAAGAAAGGAGGAAGAAGAGGAGGAAGAGGAAGAGAGGAGGAGGAAGAGAGATAGGGTAAGAGAGGAGGGCAGGAAGCTTCATGATATTTTTGGTGAAGGAAGAGAAGGAGGAGGAAGAGGAGGAGGAAGAGGAGGAGGAGGAGGAGGAGGTAAGATAAAGACAGAAGTTTTAAGGCAAGAACAGACAATATTTGGAGAGAAAACAAACACCAAGAACAGAATTAGAACTGGAGGAGGAGGAGGAGGAGGAGGAGGAGGAGGAGGAGGAGGAGAGGAGGGGGAGGAGCACTGGCCACTAGTTTCCCTGAGGCCAACACAACAAATATTTGACTCCACATGACTCCCCTCCTCCTCCTCCTCCTCCTATCTCTCTCCTTCCTCCCTTATTCTTCTCTCTCTCTGGGTTTCCGCCAATGGAGAGAAAGTTTTAGAGTCCATTGCTATCTCTCTCGTGACCTTTAAATAAAGAAATGCAGAATAAAGGAGAGAAAACTATGGTAAGAATTAGAGAGAGAGAGAGAGAGAGAGAGAGAGAGAGAGAGAGAGAGAGAGAGAGAGAGAGAGAGAGAGAGAGAGAGAGAGAGAGAGAGAGAGAGAGAGAGAGAGAGAGAGAGAGAGAGAGAGAGAGAGAGAGAGAGAGAGAGAAACGAGGGAGAAAACGAGAGAGGAAAATAAAAAGAATTAGACAGAAAAAGGAAAAGAAGAAAAAAAAGAGAAAGCGAGAGAGAGAGAGAAAGAGACGACCAGGTGGGCGAGTCACAGGTTAATTAGGCGACCACCGCGTCCCCTCCAATCATGGGCAGTTAATGAGGCGCCTGATTAGCTATTCACAGGTAAGCGCGGACAGGTGGGCGCAGGTGAGGGAAAAGGTGAGCTGAGGAGAGGGAGGAAGGGAGGAAAGAAGAGGAGGAGAGAGAGGAAAAGATAGATAGAAATATATAGATAGATAGATAGATGGAAAGAAAGAGATCATTAAACAGAAAAAAAAAGATAGAAAAGAGGAAGATAGAAAGAACGATAGGATGAAAATATAAATAAAAACAAAAAAAATAAAGAATAAATGGATAAAAGGAGAGAGAGAGAGAGAGAGAGAGAGAGAGAGAGAGAGAGAGAGAGAGAGAGAGAGAGAGAGAGAGAGAGAGAGAGAGAGAGAGAGAGAGAGAGAGAGAGAGAGAGAGAGAGAGAGAGAGATCCATCCATACATACAGACAGACAGACAGACAGACAGACACACAGACAGAAAGACAGACAGACAGACAGACAGACAGACAGAAGGAAAGATGCCTCGGGAAATTGGCATGGAAGATTGGCCTCCCCACAATGCACCGCCGGCTTGGAGGAGCAGAGCGGCGAGTGTGTGGCAAAAACCCGGCCAAGGAGCGTGGGAACGGCCGGGGAGGAGGAGGAGGAGGAGGAGGAGGAGGAGGAAGAGCGGAGAGAAGAATGAGGAACGCTAGAGGAAAGGAGGATAAGAAAGGGGATGGAGAGAAGGACGAAGGGTGGAAGGAAGGTTAAGAAAGGGTGGAGAGAGAGAGAGAGAGAAGGAAGAAGAGTGGAGAGATGGAGGAGGGAGGAGAGTGGGAAAGGCTGAGGAAGGGGAGACGGAAGTAGGATAAGGATAGGTGGAGAGAAGAAGCATAAGAAAAGGGAGTTGGAGAAGAAGGAGGAAGAGTGGAGAGGAGGGGATGAGAGAAGGAGGAAGGGAGGACAGAAGAAGGACAGTAAAGAGGAAGGAAAGGAAGGGAAGGATAAGGAAGAGAGGACAGAAGACGCATAAGAAAAGGAGGTTGAAGAAGAAGGAGGAAGAGTGGAGAGGAAGGATGAACAGAAGAAGGACAGTAAAGAGGAGGGAAAGGAAGGGAAGGATAAGGAAGAGAGGAGAGAAAAAGCATAAGAAAAGGATGTTGAAGAAGAAGGAGGAAGAGTGGAGAGGAAGAGTGAACAGAAGGACAATAAAGGGGAGGGAAAGGAAGGGAAGGATAAGGACGGATGGAGAAGGCTGAGGGAGGTAGGGTGAGAGAAAGTGAAGAAGAGGAAAGGAAAGATGGGAAGGACTATAAAGGGAATAATGAGAGGGTCAAGAATTAATAGAGAAGAAGGAAATTATAAGAAACGATAAGCACACACACACACACACACACACACACACACACACACACACACACACACACACACACACACATACATACATACATACATGCGTCAGCGGCTCATGTAACATTCAAACACGCTGAGACACGTTCTGAGGGAGGTGAGAAAGAAAACAGCTGGTCAGGAGAAAGGAAAGGTCAGTAATGGACTCTGCAATATTCATGGGAGGAGGAGGAGGAGGAGGAGGAGAGGGGAAGGGAAGGGAGGAAGGAAGGAAGGAAGTCAACGATATTAATGAGAGAGAGAAATTAATGCAGAGTGGATATGTTATGTTAATTTTGCTTTAGTTTTGGTGAGGTGAGGTTAGGATAGGTTAGGTTAGGTTAGGTTAGGTTGGGTTGAAATGGGCTGGGTTGAGTTGGGTTGGGTTAGGTTAGGTTAGGTTAGGTTAGGATAGGATAGGATAGGTTAGGTTAGGTTAGGTTGGGTTGAAATGGGCTGGATTGAGTTGGGTTAGGTTAGGTTAGGATAGGATAGGATAGGATAGGATAGGATAGGTTAGGTTGGGTTGAAATGGGCTGGATTGAGTTGGGTTAGGTTAGGTTAGGTTAGGTTAGGTTAGGATAGGATAGGATAGGATAGGATAGGTTAGGTTAGGTTAGGTTGGGCTGAAATGGATTGAGTTGAGTTCGGTTGGGTTAGGTTAGGTTAGATTAGGTTAACTTAGGTTAGGTGAGGTTAGGTTAGGTTAGGTTGGGTTGAAATGGATTGGGTTGAATTGGGTTGGGTTGGGTCAGGTTGGGTTGAAATGGATTGGGTTGAATTGGGTTGGGTTGGGTCAGGTTGGGTTGGGGCGCCTAATTTTTTTTCCTAATCTCCACTCGCCTCTCAAAAAAAAAAAAAGGAAAATAGGTATATATATAAAAACACTAAGACTTATTTTCTGATCACCTTTTTCCACCGTCACGTTATTCATCATGCTCTCAATTCCTTTTACTCTTCCCTCACCTACCAAAAAAGAAAAGAAAAACAGGAATATATATAGTCTTCTCCTTTTATATATATCACATTTTGACGCCATTATGTCACGCCTGAGGGCCAAAATTTCCCCTCACCAGGAGCCTAAAACAAGCTTACATTACCCTTCCTTCCCTCCCTTCTCTGGCTCCATGATACTTATTTTTCCTTCTTTACTGAGAGAGAGAGAGAGAGAGAGAGAGAGAGAGAGAGAGAGAGAGAGAGAGAGAGAGAGAGAGAGAGAGAGAGAGAGAGAGAGAGAGAGAAGGGTAATATTTGATGACGTGAGGAAGGAAGGATAGAGGGATTATCAGGTGGCTCATAAAAAACACATTGGAAAACCTCTCTCTCTCTCTCTCTCAATAATTCAAAGAGGAGAAAGTGAACTTGTATTTCTTTATTTATTATGCATATACAAGACTCTCTCTCTCTCTCTCTCTCAAAAGAATTTCTTTTACCTTCCCTTGATAGTCAATATCC
>NC_066527.1:21180470-21187970 GCF_024679095.1 Eriocheir sinensis | reverse complement strand
ACCATAATGTGTGTGTGTGTGTGTGTGTGTGTGTGTGTGTGTGTGTGTGTAGGGAGGAAGGAAGGATGGATGGATGGAAGGAAGGAAGAAAGGAAGGAAGGAAGGAAGGAAGGAAGGAAAGAAGGAAGGAACGAAGGAAGGAAGGAAGGAACGAAGGAAGGAAGGAAGAAAGAAAGAAAGAGAGGAAGGAAGGAAGAAACAAACAAACAAAGGAAGAAAGGAATGAAGAAAGAAAGAAAGGAAGGAAGGAAGGAAGGAAGGAAGGAAGGAAGAAAGAAAGAAAAAAGAAAGGAAGAAAAAGAAAGAAGGAATGAAAAAAAGAGAGGGATAGATGAAAGTGTGTGTGTGTGTGTGTGTGTGTGTGTGTGTGTGTGTGTGTGTGTGTGTGTGTGTGTGTGTGTACGAAGGAAGGAAGGAAAGAAAGACAAAAAGAAAGAAAGAAAGAAAGAATGAATGAATGAAAGAAAGAAAGAAAGAAAGAAAGAAAAAAAGGAAGGACGGAAAAGAAAGAAGGAATGAAAAAAAGAGAGGGATAGATGAAAGTGTGTGTGTGTGTGTGTGTGTGTGTACCTGGCCCTAACAATATGGCTGTACGTTACATTAATATTTCGTTCATTAATACGTTCAAACTGAGTGGCGGACGTGATGACAGAGAAAAAAAAAGATCAGAGTGAATGACATTTATCCATCAATTAATTTATTTTCCCGTTTTTTGTTGCATTATTTTTTTGGGGTGATTTGCTTAATGGGCCGAATTACTTGATAGCCCCACCATTACTGACACTCATGGACGCTGATTTAGTTTTTTTGCTTACTATTAATATTATTGTTATTGGCATTATTATTTTTGTTATTTTATCATTAGCATTATAAGTAGTAGTAGTAGTAGTAGTAGTAGTAGTAGTAGTATAATTATCATTTTTCATATTTTTATTGCAATTATCATCACGCTATCAATATATCATCCCTGCAAACACAACAACAACAACAACAACAACAACAGCAACTATAACAAGAGCCATAACTACCACAATTACCACGATTACTACTACTACTACCACTACTACTACTACTACCACTACTACTATTACTAATACCTACTACCACTACTACTAATACTACGACTATAACAACAACAACAACTACTACTACTACTACTACTACTACTACTACTACTACTACTACTACTACTACTACTACTACTACTACTACTACTACTACTACTACTACTACCACCGCTACCATTCATCCCTGTCACCGCCCTTGAGTCAGATGATGGTGGCAGGAATGTCCATGTTATTTATTGTCCTTTTTCATCTTTAAGTTCGAGGATTTGCATAAGAACGACTATCATAATGCGAAAATATGGACTCTCTCTCTCTCTCTCTCTCTCTCTCTCTCTCTCTCTCTCTCTCTCTCTCTCTCTCTCTCTCTCTCTCTCTCTCTCTCTCTCTCTCTCTCTCTCTCTCTCTCTCTCTCTCTCTCTCTCTCTCTCTCTCTCTCTCTCTCTCTCTCTCTCTCTCGTAAATACACACACACTACGTGTCTCCTTCGTGACAACTTTCCACGTAAAACTGTTTCGCAAGATGAAGAATGACACGAAGAAGAGGGAGGGGACGTGATTTGATTCTCTCTCTCTCTCTCTCTCTCTCTCTCTCTCTCTCTCTCTCTCTCTCTCTCTCTCTCTCTCTCTCTCTCTCTCTCTCTCTCTCTCTCTCTCTCTCTCTCTCTCTCTCTCTCTCTCTCTCTTTCGTTTGCTTCTCATCGTTTTCTTTCTCTCTTTGTTTCTTTGTCTGTCAGCATGATTCTCTCTCTCTCTCTCTCTCTCTCTCTCTCTCTCTCTCTCTCTCTCTCTCTCTCTCTCTCTCTCTCTCTCTCTCTCTCTCTCTCTCTCTCTCTCTCTCTCTCTCTCTCTCTCTCTCTCTCTCTCAGGATGAATAATGCATAACGAAAGCCCACAAACTTTCAACGAAGGATTCTCAATGACATGTTTTTCTTCATCGTTAATCTCCTCCTCCTCCTCCTCCTCCTCCTCCTCCTCCTCCTCCTCCTCCTCCTCCTCCTCTTCCTTTGTCATTCTTCTTTTTTTTCACTTTTTTGAGATGTTTTACAAGTTCGTCTTTCCTGCGCTCTCTCTCTCTCTCTCTCTCTCTCTCTCTCTCTCTCTCTCTCTCTCTCTCTCTCTCTCTCTCTCTCTCTCTCTCTCTCTAGTCCATTTGCTTTCCATTATGTTTCTTTTCCTCCTCTTTTCAATTCATGTTTTTCTCCCTCTTCCCTCCATTCATCTTTCCTCCTCTCTCCTCCTCTTCTTCCTCCTCCTTTTCTCCTTCATTCCTCTTTTTTTTTAGTATCTCCTTCTGTCAATCCCTTCCTTCCTTCCTTCCTTCCTTCCTTCCTTCCTTCCTCCTTTCCTTCCTTCTTTCCTCCTTTCCTTCCTTCCTTCCTTCCATCCATCCATTCATCCTTCCTTCCTTCCTTCCTTCCTTCCTTCCTTCTTTGGCTTCTCATTCATCTTTTGTATTTTTCCTCCTCCTCCTCCTCCTCCTCTTCTCTACCTCCTCCATCCTGCCTCCTTTTTCTTCCTCTCTTATATCTGCTCTCCCTCCCTCTCTCCCTCCCTCCCTCCCAAACTACCTCCCACTTATGTTCTCTCCCTCCCTCCCTCCCTCCCTCCCTTACCCTCCTCCCTCTCCACTTCTTTCCATAGTCTTCCTCTTCTTCTTCCTCTTCTTCCTCCTCATTGTTGTCCCTTCCTCCTCCTCCTCCTCCTCCTCCTTCTCCTTTCTTACCTTCGTTCTCCTCTTTTTCTTCTTTTCCTTCCTTATAATTTCTTTCTACTTTCCTCTTTTCTGCTTTTTTCTTTCCTTTTCCTCCGCCATTATCAATTTCCTCTTCTTCCCTTCTTTTATCTCTCCTATTTTCATTCTCCTTTCCTCCCTTCTTTCTTCCTTTCTCTCCACAAATCATCAATCTCTTCCTCTTTTCCTCCCTTCTCCCTTCCTTTCTCTTCACCATCCATCGATTTCTCCCTTTTCTTCCTTTCCATTCCTTTTAGTTCTCCTCTTCCTTTTTTTTCTCTCCCTTTTTTTATTTTCTCCTTTTTTTCCTTCCTTTTCTTCCTCCGGTATCATATATTTCCTTCCTTCCTTTCTTCCTTCCTTTCCTCCACCTTTTCCTTCTTTTCTTCCTCCCTTTTTTGTCTCCCTTCTTGACTTTTCTCCTTTTTTTCCTTCCTTTTCTTCCTCCAGTATCATGTTTCCTTCCTTCCTTCCTTCCTTTCCTCCACCTCTTCCTTCTTTTCTTCCTCCTTACTTTTCTCTTTTCCTTCTTCTTTCCACCCAACTCATTATCGAAGTTCCCCCTTTTTCTCCTTCTCCTCCTCCTTCAGCTTCTTCATTCTTTCCTTTCTTGTGTCTTCATTCCTTCCCTTCATCCTTCATTCAATTTCAGTCCTTTCTCCTTTTCCTTTCCTTTCCTTTCCTTCCCTTTCTTTCCTTTCCTTTCGTTTCCCTTCGCATCCCTATCCTATCCTTCCTTTCCCTTCCCATACTTTCTTTTCCCTTCCGTTCTCTTCCTCTCCCTTCCCTTCCCTTCCCTTTCCTTTCCTTATCTTCCCTTCCCTTCTCTTCCTTTCCCTTCCCTTCCCTTCTCTTTTCTTTCCCTTATCTTCCCTTCCCTTCCCTTTCTTTCCTTCCCTTCCCTTCGCTTTCCTTCCTTTCCTTTCCTTCCCTTCCCTTCCCTTCCCTTCCCTTCCCTTCCCTTCCCCCTCTCTCCCCTCCCTCTCCTAAGTATCAAACTCCATATATCCATTCATCGTCCCTTCCATCCCCTCCCTCCCTTCCCTCCCCCCCCTCCCATATGTTTTTCCTCCTCCCTTCTGGTCTCAATATCCCGAAACTTTGGACACAAGACCCCCAAAAAAACACTCCTTCTTCTTCCTTTCCGAAAACCTAAAAAAAATAATAACTATTGAAAAAAAGTTGTACCTCTCTCCCGATCCTTAGTTTGAGAGAGAGAGAGAGAGAGAGAGAGAGAGAGAGAGAGAGAGAGAGAGAAGAAAGGAAGGGAATGAAAGAATGAATGAGAGAAAACAAAGAATGAAAGGAAAGAAATAAAAACAAACATTAAATAAAAATATGATAAAGAAACAAACAGACAAACAAGTAAACAAACAGACAGATAGAGACAAAGAGAGGAAAAAAAAACGCTAGAAAGGAGAAAAATAAAGAAAAATAAAGAAAAACCAACAAAATAGAACGCAAACACAAGAGAGAGAGAGAGAGAGAGAGAGAGAGAGAGAGAGAGAGAGAGCAGGTGCGGGAAAGTGAGGATAATACAAAAAATAGGTTAGTCGTGATCGCTTCCACACGCTATTCGTCAGCCCAAATTATTATGAGAAAAGACGAAGAATTATTTACATGACACGCCAAACCAAAAACAAGCATCCTCCTCCTCCTCCTCCTCGTCATCATCATCATCATCATCTTCGTCTTCGTCCTCTTCTTTGTCTTATCATTATCATTATTCCTGTTATTTTATTATTATTATTAGCATTCTTTCTCCTCCTCCTCCTCCTCCTCTATTTCCACTTTCTTCTGATCTTTCTTCTAATCTCCTTCGTATACATCCTCTAATGTTAATCTTCTTCTTCTTCTTCTCTATTCTTCTCTTCTCTGTTCTTCTCTTTTCCCCACTTCTCTCGTCTCCTATTCTCTTCTCTCGTCTCCTTTCCTCCTCCTCATAACGTCATTGGTAATAGTAGTAATATTGTTATCATTATTCTCATTCTTCCTCCTCCTCCTCCTCCTCTTCCTCCTCCTCCTCCTACTCAACCTTAGCCCTGCTCTCTCAGGTGAGGGTCACAAACTACCCGGCTCCTCGGGGACGCCTGCCTCTCACGAATACGAGACACCCACTGCTCACCAGTCGCGTCCCTGTCATGTCATGCGTCGTGTTGATGCGACCCACTCCATTATTTGTGTGTGTGTGTGTGTGTGTGTGTGTGTGTGTGTGTGTGTGTGTGTGTGTGTGCACAACAGCTGACTGCGAAATCATTCAGAGGGACCTCGACCGGATTATTTAGGGACCTGGAAGGTGGCAACTGTTCTTCAACCTCAAAAAATGTCCAGTCACACACTTGGGGTACAAAAACAGTGACCACACACACACACACACACACACACACACACACACACACGGGTGGGAGCCGCTACAATTCGTGCGGAAGAAAGAGACCTCGGGGTCACTATCAGCAGTGAATTAAAACACACACAACACTAAAAAGTGCTTTAAGTGTTTTCGCGCTCCAAACTAAGCCAAACAAGAAACAAGGGTCAACCAAGTCAATTGCAGCGATGCAGTAGAGATATCGGCAGGAGTTATTGCTACTACTACCAATGATAATGTTACACCACCGGACTCCAAGCACGGGCAGGCGGTGTGCCTCAACCCCAGACCACCACACAGCGGGCCGTGAACACCCAGAACAGCAAGTCACACCACGCCGACACTGACCCCAGGGCCGCCAACACACCACGAGCGAACAAGGCATGGCAAAGAGGCTCACAGTGCAGGTTTTCCACTTTACTTAACAACTCCAACACGTACAGAACACTGGTTTACAAGGCACAGTAACTCCCAGTACTCAGAGGGGGGGCACGGATTGCACAGGGCTCACAGAAGGGGGCAAGGCACGCAGGGGCAGCACGCATGTCTCTCGCCTCAAGCGGCTGGGCTCTCTCTGTCCCCGCGACGGGGCTCGCTTGAAGTCGCTTCCTTCCCGCCAGCCGCGATGCACCCCACGCCGCCGGACATCACAGCCCTCCGCGCCCCAAACTAGCACCCCCCCACACACAAATAACACAAATATCCCCAAAAATATACCCCCTGGCGTAACAATAATAATATGAGGAGGAGGAAAGGAGACTAGAGGAGAGAAGAGGAGAAGATGAAGTGGAAAAAAAGAGAAGAGAAAAGAAGAGAAGATGATTAACATTAGAGGATGTATATGAAGGAGATTAGATGAAAGATCAGAAGAAAGTGGAAATGGAGGAGGAGGAGGAGAAGAAGAAGAAATGCTAATAATAGTAAAATCTTGAACGGTCATCCGCCACTAGAACAACCTTCCTGCAGATGTAGCTAGTGAAAAAAAAAACCGATCATCTTGCATCATCGCATTGGTCGTCACTGTTACGTCAGGGGTGAACTCAAAGTGCCCGCGCGGACGTACAAAAGTGTCTAAATCTTTTCCGCAGGTCACTCAAGTGGTTGGCGGGTTAATTATATCCCTAAAGTAAGCAGCCTCATAATAAGCCGACAAGTTTTCTGCTGCCTGCTTCTCCATGTTTCATATTTCATGTTTACACGTCGCCTCTTCCTTCTCCTCCTCCTCCTCCTCATCATCATCATCATCATCATCATTATTATTATTATTATTATTATTATTATTATTATTCCTCCTCCTCTTCCTCCTCCTCCTTTTCCTCCTCTGCTTCTTCTTCCTCCTCCTCCTCCTCCTCCTTCTCTTATTCAATTTTAATCCTCCCGGAGTGATGAACAAGATCCCGCCACATGAAAGTGTTTTGCTGCACAGGAGAACAGAAGGATAAGAGGCTGAATAAAGAAGGACTTGGAATTCTTCTGCGTTATTTCCGGAGTTTCGCATCTCGCTTCGCCTCCTCCGCTTCTCTTTTTTTTTTTTTTTTTTGTTTGTTTGTTGCTTGTTTTGTTTTTTTTGTCTCCGTTTTTCCTTCTCCAAATTTCTTTCTTTTAATCGTCTCTTTGAAATATCCCTCTTTTTCTCATTCCTTTCCTTTCCTTTTCCTTTTTTAAACTATTTTTCCTCTCCTTTTCTTTAGTTTCCCTTTCTCTCTCTCTCTCTCTCTCTCTCTCTCTCTCTCTCTCTCTCTCTCTCTCTCTCTCTCTCTCTCTCTCTCTCTCTCTCTCTCTCTCTTTCTCTCTCTCTCTCTCTCTCTTCATTCCTTTCTTTCCCTTTTCCTCTCTCTCCCTTCCCTCATTTCTTTCCTTTTTCATTCTCTTTCCTTTCCATCTCTTTTCTCTCATTTATTCCTTTCTTCTCTCTTTCTTCCCTCATTCCTTTTCTTTGTCTCCTTTCCTTCATTCTTTTCCTTTTCCCATCCTCTCCTTTCCCTCATCTTTTTCCCTTTTCCCTTTTCTTCTCTTTCCTCATTGCTATCCTTCCCCCTTTCATCTCCTTTCTCTATCTTCCTCCTCTCTTCCTTCCTTCATCCCCTTTCCTGTCTCCCTTCTTCCTTCATTCTTTTCCTTTTCCCACCCTCTCCTTTCCCTCATCTTTTTCCCTTTTCCCTTTTCTTCTCTTTCCTCATTGCTTTCCTTCCCCCTTTCATCTCCTTTCTCTATCTTCCTTCTCTCTTCCCTCATCCCCTTTCCTTTCCCCAAACTCCCATTCCTCTCATCTTCCTCTTAGTCACACAGTAGAAGGCATGTCTCCTCTTTCATCTCCTCTCTCTATCTCCTTTC
>NC_066527.1:21160470-21175470 GCF_024679095.1 Eriocheir sinensis | reverse complement strand
CACAATCAAGAAAGAAAACAAGAAAACACAAACAAGAAAACAAGAAAACACAAACAAGAAAGAAAACAAGAAAAAAAAACAAGAAAACGCAAACAAGAAAGAAAACAAGAAAACACAAACAAGAAAGAAAAAAAGAAAACACAAACAAGAAACAAAACAAAAAAAACAAGAAGAAAACACCAAACACTCTCACTAATCCTCATCTCAAAAACAACAGAAATAAAAACAACCAACCAAACAAACAAACACAGAAGAAGGAACCGAACGACTTAAAAAATAAAAATAAAAAGACGAACGAGAGGAAAAGAAAAAAACACCAACGAAAAATAAATAAAGACAAGAGAGGCAGAATAAAAATAAAAAAACAGGAAAACAGTGATTACTCTCATTATTTTCGTACCAAGTTCCAGAGTGTCTAGTCCCTGCGCTCTGGGAACTCCACTTTAACTATCAATTAGGGGCGAAGCAGTGAACGAAACTAATAGGCCTGCGAGCGAAGCATTTAGAGACACGCCCAGGCCCGATTTAGGTAGCGAAGCAGGAGGAGGAGGAGGAGGAGGAAAGGAAAGAAGAAAGAATGGAAATAAAGAAGAGAGAGGGAGAAATGATACGTAAGAAGATGAAGAGAAAGGGAAGGGAACGGAACGAAGAAGAGAAAAAGGAGGAGGAGGAGGAGGAGGAGAGGGAAGACGCAAGAATGGAAATAAAGGAGAGAAATGATACGTAAAATAAGATAGAGGTGAGAAAGATGAAGAGAAAGGGAAGAGAAAGGAACGAAGAAGAGAAAAAGGAGGAGGAGGAGGAGGAAGAGGAAGAGGAGGAGGAGGGAGAATGTGGAATGAAAGAGGAGGAAGAAGAGTGTGAGAGGAAGAGAAAGAGAAATAACGGAGAGAGTAAAAGAAAGGAAGGAAGGAAGAGGAGAATGAGGAGGGAGGAAGGAGGAGGAGGGGGAAGGGAAGAGAGAAGAGATAAGAAGAGGAAGAGATATAGAGGAAAGAGTAAATGGAGGGAAAGGGAAGGAAAGAGACGAAGAAGAGGAGGAGGCAGAGGAGGAAGAAGAGGAGGAGGAGGAGGAGGAGGTTAACTGGGTACAGGTAAGGGATTCAAGGGGAAGAGAAGGGAAGGGGAAAGGAAGGAGGGAGGAGAAGGGGAATAGAAGGAAGGGGAGGGGAAGAGAGAAGAAAAGAATGGGAGACGAAAATACGGTAAGAGAAAGAATGAAAAAGAGAAGTAAAGAGGAAGAGAAAAGAAGAGGAAGGAAGGAGGAAGGAGAAGGGAAAGAGAAGAAAGGGAAGGGGAAGAGAAAGGAAGAGAATGGGAGGAGACATATATGATAGGGGAAAGAAGGAAGAGAAGGAAAGGGGAAGAGAAAAGGAAAGGCGGGAAGGAGGGAGGAGAAGGGGAAGAGAAGGAAGGGGAAGGGGAAGAGAAAGGAAGGGAATGGAAGAAGAAGGAAGAGAAGGAAAGGGGAAGAGAAAGGAAAGGGAAAGAGATGGGATGGAAGAAAGAAAGAGGAAGAGAAGGAAAAAGGAAGAGAAAGGAAGGGAAACGAAGAAAAGGAAGAAAAAGGGGAGAGAGGAAAATGAGGAAAGGAGGAAGAGAAGGAAAGGGGAAGAGAAAGAAAGGGAAGGAAATGGGATGGAAGAAAGAAAGAAGAAGAGAAGGAAAAAGGAGGAGAAAGGAAGGGAAAAAGAAGGAAGGGAAGAAAAAGGAGAGAGAGGAAAATGAGGAGAAGAAAAAGAAGAGAGCAATTAACAGGAAGAATAGAGGACAAAAAAAAAGGAATAGAAGGAGGAAGCAATAGAAGAGGAAAAAAAGAAGAAAGCATAAACAGAAAAAAAAACGCTAATGAAAAAAAAAGGTAAATAGGAAGAAAAAAAAGAGCGAGAAAGGGAACGAAAAATCGAGATAATGAGAGAGAGAAAGCCAATACCAAATATAAATTATTTTTCCTTCATAATAACTTGAACCGAGGGAGACGGATGAATAGGAGGAGGAGGAGGAGGAAGAAGAAGAAGAAGAAGAAGAAGAAGAAGAAGAAGAAGAAGAAGAAGAAGAAGAAGAAGAAGAAGGGGAGGAGGAGGAGGAGGAGGAAAATAAAGTGGGGGAAGAAGGAAAATAACATGAAAACCCACACAAATCACAATAATAATAATAATAATAATAATAATAATAATAATAATAATAATAATAATAATAATAATAATAATAATAATAATAATAAAGACATCAACGCGGACGTCCAGGAAGACATTAGGAGAAGGTGAAGGCAATCAAGAGTGACGGAAAGAAAGGATAATGACAGAGAATAATGATGATGACGATGATGATGAGGGGGAGGAAGAGGAAGAGGAAGAGGAACTGATAGAACCATTCAGATGGGAGACAGCAATGAAGAGGAGGAGGAGGAGGAGGAGGAGGAGGAGGAGGAGGAGGAGGGAGGCTTTCAAGAACAGTGAAATGGTCATATTAATTGGAGTGTGTGTGTGTGTGTGTGTGTGTGTGTGTGTGTGTGTGTGTGTGTGTGTGTGTGTGTGTGTGTGTGTTTTACCAGGTTAAGGAAAGCGACTATGAAAAAAAATGTAATAATAGAAGTAGTAGTAGTAGCAGTAGTAGTAGTAGTAGTAGTAGTAGTAGTAGTAGTAATAAAACAAGAATTATTGACCAATCATCACTTTTGAAACACCACCACCACCACCATCGCTATCACCACTACCACCACCCACCATCACCACCACCAACACCACCACCACCACCTACCACTACCACAATCGCTACCATCACCACCCACCAACATCACCACCAACACCACCAACACCACACACCACCAACACCACCCACCACTATCACCACCAACACCAACACCCACCACACACCACGACCACCTGCGCTTCCTCGATAAAATAGTGCGGGGTTGAAGAAAACGGAGTGCTGTTGGCGGCTTCCGCGATATTAGGGAGAGAAAGGAGGAAGATAATGTTGTAATATTGAAACAAACTCCGGGGGCTGCATACTTCATGGGCGAGAGAGAGAGAGAGAGAGAGGGACGCATGCATTTAAACTACACAGATACATCAAGGTCACTAACCAATTTGTTGAAGGGACTCTCTCTCTCTCTCTCTCTCTCTCTCTCTCTCTCTCTCTCTCTCTCTCTCTCTCTCCCCCCTGAAGCCATAAGCGGGACCGTGCTGATAATAGACTCCGCACGAGGTCTTCATGTCACTGTCAGCCGCCTCGTTCAGTCCCCCTCCCCGCGGCTATGGAAAACGGGGCTCACACAACAAAGAAAATGGGAAAGGGTTGCTCTATGCCGTGTTGTGATCTGAGTGACGAAGCGCATGTAGAAAATGGATGAGTGAATGTGGGTGTAGATTTCTGTTAAGTATTTTTCGTATTTCTTTAACTTATCTTTATTAGTGTTGTTTTACTTATTATTGATTTCTGTTTGACTTTTGTTTTGTTTTGATGTTAAATAAAGAAAAAAATATCACCATTCTCCACCTGAAATTGACCTCTCTTTTGGCTGCTCTTTACTTTTTTACTTTTTGGGGAGCGGCGGGTAGCGGGCGTTTTTTGGGGGACCATTTTTGTTGCCCTTGCGCCGTATCCTTTGTTGTAAAAAAAAAAAATATATATTTATCAAAGAAGAGGTTATCTGTAAGTAGGCCTATATATTTATTTTCTTTATCTTTTGGTTCTTATCATTTCATTTTCGTTTCCCCTCGTCTTTTTTTTATGGTTTAAGAAAATATTGACGCCCCGAAAAAATTATTAAAAGTTATCTGTAAGTGTTTATTTCGGTTAGTTTACTGGTTGTTATTTTCCTTTCTCTCTTTTGAATTAGTTTTGGCTTTATTTTATTTTATTTCGATGGTAAAAAGGAAAAAAATATCCGCCAGTAGAAACATTTATGAAGAGGTTGTGATTGTTTCTTCTATTCTTCTTTTTTTTTTCACAACGCATAAACTCTTCTGCTTTTTTCCTCTTCTTCTTCTTCTTCTTCCTCCTTCTCCTCCTCCTCCTCCTCCTCCATGTATTCATTCTCTTCCGATGTCTTTATTTGCTAGTCCTTAGCTTACCTCCTCCTCCTCCTCCTCCATCTCTTCTTCCTCCTTTCCGATCAACTCCAAGGTATTCCAATTCACTTTCCTTTTTCCTTTCTGTTTCTGATTGCCATTTTCATCCATCCTTTTCCTCCTCCTCCTCCTCCTCCTCCTCCTCCTCCTCCTCCTCCTCCTCCTCCTCCTCCTCTTCTTCGTCTTCCTCCTCACCGTTTTCTAATTCACTTCTTCCTCAGTGAGGTTTTATTGTCTTATACATTCATCTTTTCATTTTATAATCTCTTCTTCCTCCTCCTCCTCCTCCTCCTCCTCCTCTTCCTCCTCCTCCTCTTCGTCTTCCTCCTCACCGTTTTCTAATTCACTTATTCCTCAGTGACTTTTTATTGTCTTATACATTTATATATTTTCAATTTATTATCTCCTCCTCCTCCTCCTCCTCCTCCTCCTCCTTCTCCTCCTCCTCGTTCTTCTATGCCCAGTCTCTTTCTTTACTCTTTAATCTTTCCTTCTTCTCCTCCTCATGCTTTCCTTCTCCCTTCTCTTCTCTTCCTTCATTCTCTAAACCTCTCCGGAATCTTTTATGAGCTACAAGACTTTTCGCTTACGAGATCATCAGTTAAAATCTTCACAACTACTCCTCCTACCTTACCTAACCAATAACTTACCCAGTGCATAGAACACTTATCGTAGGTTATTTTGGTGAAGGTTTTAGGTGGCGGTTGAGTAAACTGTGTGTTGTGTGGCGTGTTAAATCCCTGAAGTCGCTAACGCTGAACTCAACCGCTAAGCTTCATTTTCAACGTTGTTTCTCTGTGGTTATACGCTCTCGATTCTGTGTTACCTTCAATCTGATATATAAAGTGTGTTTCCTAAGTCGGTATTCTCAGACCCTTCCGCTACCCACATCAACTACTTATAAAAGGACGAAAAGAAGATTAACTGGATTCTTATGAGTGTTTCTTTCGGTTCATGGTACAGAAGAAGGGTCAGACTATCACCAGGGTCATAATGCTCTTCCTGGAGACGCCCACAACGTTTACGAAAGCCTTGTCGAATATGTGTGTGCATGGGAGTTGAAATGTTTGGGAAAAGAGCGCGTATTTTTAAAAGCCTCGACACCTCAGTTCGGGGCATTGAAAAGCCTGTCGGAAAAGTTGCTGAGATTTTTCCATGAAGAGTTTTGTGATTCTGGTGAGAGTTCTACCCGAGTTCTGCGTCTTCCTCCTTCTCCTCCTCCTCCTCCTCCTCCTCCTCCTCCTCCTCCTCCTTCTTCTCAAACTATTCATTACCTTCCGATGCCTTCATTTGCTCATCCTTCGTTTTCCTCTTCCTCCTCCACCTCTTCCATTTCCTTCAAGTCTTCTTCCTTCTCCTCTTCGATCTTCTTCTTCCTCCTCCTCCTCCTCCTCCTCCTTCTTCTCAAACTATTCATTCCCTTCCGATGCTTTCATTTGCTCGTCCTTCGCTTTCCTCTTCCTCCTCCTCTTCTTCCATTTCCTTCAAGTCTTCTTCCTTCTCCTCTTCGATCTTCTTCTTCCTCCTCCTCCTCCTCTTCCTTCTTCTTCTCAAACTATTCATTCCCTTCCGACGCCTTCACTTGCTCGTCCTTCGCTTTCCTCTTCCTTCTCCTCTTCTGCCATTTCCTTCAAGTCTTCTTCCTTCTCCTCTTCGATCTTCTTCTTCCTCCTCCTCCTCCTCTTCCTTCTTCTTCTCAAACTATTCATTCCCTTCCGACGCCTTCACTTGCCCGTCCTTCGCTTTCGTCTTCCTCCTTCTCCTCACACCTCTTCAATCTACCTCACTCCATCTTCCTTCTCCTTTCCAATCAACTCCAACCGCAATACAATTCATGACTACCCGGTTAATCTTCTCTGTGAGCTTGGGAAATGGTCGTAATGGAAGCACTATGCGTTTAGGGTCGTATTTTAAGAGATTTCGCCGCCCAAGAACACATATTTGACAAAACTTTCGTCGGAGTTGTGGGCATTTCCTAGAGCAGCTGTATGACACTGGTGGTAGTTTGACCCTTCTTCTGGAACGTGAACCTGAAGAAACACTCATTAGAACCCGACTGACCCCCTCTTTGACCTCTAGAAATAGCTGATGTGAGAAACGAAATTGTTTTATAATACCGACCTTAATCTCATCTATTTAATGTCCAATGTATTCTTATTTATCTATTCATCTATCTATCAACTATCCATAAGAATAAGGACTTAGGACTCGTAATGTGGTGTAGGGAGGAGATAAACTGAACATCCATCTATTTTTCCTTCTCCTCCTCCTCCTCCTCCTCCTGTCTTCCTCCTCCATCCTACCTCCCTTTTCTTCCTCTCTTATATCTCATCTTCCTCCCTCCCTTTTTCCCTCTCTCTCCCCATGTCCTCTTTCGTTCCTAAATTACCTCCCACTTGTGTTATCTCCCTCCCTCCCTCTCTCTCCCTTCCTCATCCTCCTCCCTTTCCCCTTCTTCCCATTCTCTTTCTCTTCCTCCTCCTCAGTATTTTCCCTCCCTCCCTCTCTCTCCCTTCCTTATCCTCCTCCCTCTCCCTTTCTTTCCATACTCTTCCTCTTCCTCCTCACTGTTTTACCTCCCTCTCTCTCTCCCTTCCTTATCCTTCTTATCTTCTTCTTTCTCCTCACTGTTCTCCTCTCCTCCACCTCCACCTCCTCTTCCTCCTCCTCTTGTCTTTTTTTTTTTTCCCTTCCTCTTCTTTTATACTTGTTTTTTTTTTCTTTTTCCTTCCTCCCTTACTCATATTTTTCATGCCAACTTTCCTCTATTCTTCCTTCCTCTTTCTCCACCAATATCAATCTCCTCTTTCTCCCTCCTTTCCTCCTATTTTCCCTTTCAACTTTCCTCCTTTCCTCCCTTTTTCCTTCATTTCTCTCTCCATTATCATCAATTCATACATTCTCTTCCCTAATTCTTGTTCCTCAATTCCTTCCTCTCTCTCCACCAATATCAATCTCCTCGTTTTCCCTCCTTTCCTCTCTCCTACTTTCACTTTCAACTTTCCTCCCTTTTTTCCTTCATTTCTCTCTCCACCGTCATCAACTCATACATTCTCTTCCCTGATTCTTGTTCGTCATGAAAAAAAAATGAAGTTAACATTGGCGTCGCAACACACACAACACGGCTGCTCTCTTTTAATCCCTTGCCACACCTGTTTTGGGTTGCAGGTGACAGGTGCGGCTCAGGGGATGGATGGCAACACTTCGTCAGCAGCTCTCGTTAGAAGCTTACTGAATTATGCTGCTTGCTCCTTCGTGATTCAAGGTTTCCCCTCCACTCACTCGCACTCTTTCTCTCTCTCTCTCTCTTTCCCTGTCTCTCTCTTCCCCTCATTTTTCATGTTATGCTTCATCTCCTTCTTCTTCTCTTTCTCTTCCCTCACCGTCTTTCCCCCTATTCTTCCTTCCTTCT
Source organism: Eriocheir sinensis (assembly GCF_024679095.1). Classification (NCBI taxonomy): domain Eukaryota; kingdom Metazoa; phylum Arthropoda; class Malacostraca; order Decapoda; family Varunidae; genus Eriocheir; species Eriocheir sinensis. The sequence goes on along the minus strand of NC_066527.1, from coordinate 21,167,982 downwards.
TTACTTTTTCATCTTTCTTCTTCTTTCTCTGTCTCTCTCTTCCCCTCATTTTTCATATTATGCTTCATCTCCTTCTTCTTCTCTTTCTCTTCCCTCACCGTCTTTCCTCCTGTTCTTCCTTCCTTCTTTACTTTTTCATCTTTCTTCTTCTTTCTCTGTCTCTCTCTTCCCCTCATTTTTCATATTATGCTTCATCTCCTTCTTCTTCTCTTTCTCTTCCCTCACCGTCTTTCCTCCTATTCTTCCTTCCTTCTTTACTTACCTTTTTTTTCATCTGTCTACCTCCTCCTAATCTTTCTTCCTCCTCTCCACTCCTTCGCACTCTCTCTCTCTCTCTTTCTCTGTCTCTCTTCCCCTCGTTTCTCATATTATGCTTCATCTTCTTCTCTTTCTCTTCCCTATTCTTCCTTCCATCTGTCTTCCTCCTCCTCTTCTTTTCTCTCCGTCTTTCTCCTCTTCTTCCCTCTCTTTCTCTTTTTTTTTCCTCCTATCCCTTACTCATCTTCTTCCCTCTTTCCCTCCTGTTCCTTCCTCCTCTACTTCCTTCTCCGTTTTTCACCTCCTCTTCACTCCTCTTCCTCTTCCTTCCCTCATTAGCAAATATTTTCACCTTTCCTTATGTTATCTTTGTATAATTCACTGGTACGGCCCCACCTGGAATGTGCAGTGCAGTTCTGGTCCCCTAATTACAAGAGGGATATTAAATTCCACGAGAAAGTACAGTGACGCCCTACGAAAATGGTACCATCAATGAGGACGCGACCTTACGAAGAATGACTCCAGCGACTCAACCTCTTCACGTAGGAAAAGAGACGACTGCGGGGAGACATGATACAAGTCTTCAAGTACCTCAACAAATTCAGCAACGTCGATCACTCCAAACTCTTCACGCTACAAACTAACCCGAGAAAAACAACAACGGGAAAAAGATGCAAGTGAAACGATGCATTACGGATATCGGAAGGAGCTATTTCTCAAACAGAGTTGGCCGCCACTGCAACAGCCTTCCTGCAGAGGGAGTTAGTGCAGAAACGATCAACACCTTTAAGAATCGCATTGATCGCCACTTTGCTGCGATAGGAGTGAACTAAACGTACCCAAGAGTAAGCAAAGAAGGGGTTTGATCTTTCCGCAGGTCACTCGACGGACTGATTAAATCACTAAAGGTATACAGACTCGCAATGAGCCAACAGGTTTTCTGCTGCCTGCTCGTCCGTGTTTCATTGTTTCCATCTCTTCATCCCCTCCTCCTCCTCCTCCTCCTCCTCCCCTCATCAGCACACATTCCTCCCCTTCCTACAATCACTGTTCTCCCCTCGCCTGTCGGGACCCATCAAAAGACTCGAAGCTCCGGTAATCACAATGAACCAGCGAGACGGACCACTGAGCCCCCGCCGAGAGCTCTTCCCCAACGCTTCATTATCTCGTTCAGGGGTTCGATTCGGCTTCGTTCTGCTCTGGTTCGGTTGCGTTCGGAAAAAAATAGTTTGATTTTTTTGCATATGTTTTTTTCATGTTTGTGTGAGTTTGTGTTCGTACATGTGTGTGTGTGTGTGTGTGTGTGTGTGTGTGTAATTCACCACGGCCTGATCACGCGTTGGACTCACTTTCGCCAGCAGGTCCCCTCCCGACGTGAGCAAGTGCTTATTATTGTCGATCTCTGGGTACTGCCAGGACCTCACACACCACACACCCCATCCCACTTGCTCAAGGGGGGACAGTAACCATTCCTAGTCAACGGAAAGAATCCGGCCTGAGCGGGGCTCGAACCACCGTCTGTTGGGCCGTGAAGCCTTGCAGCGCGGCGTTCTAACCGATTGAGCTGCCGTGTGTGTGTGTGTGTGTGTGTGTGTGTGAGATCGTTAAAGTGAACTTGGCTAGGGATCTCTCTCTCTCTCTCTCTCTCTCTCTCTCTCTCTCTCTCTCTGCATCTGTCATTGGGGACGGTCAGAAGATGCAAGGGAGAGAGAGAGAGAGAGAGAGAGAGAGAGAGAGAGACATATTATAGTTCACTCGACGATTACACACACACACACACACACACACACACACACACACACACACACACACACACACCGGTAGGGGAATTATAACTGAAAGCAAAACAAAAACAAATGAACATTCAGAAAGTCAATTCCAGTTCACGAGGTGGCTTAATCTCTCTCTCTCTCTCTCTCTCTCTCTCTCTCTCTCTCTCTCTCTCTCTCTCTCTCTCTCTCTCTCTCTCTCATCTTTTCTCCTTTTTTTTGTTTTTTCTTCACTATTATTTTCCTGTCTGTTCTCTCCTTTCTTTTTTTTGCCTTCCTTATCATTATTTTTTCTCTTGTCTTTTCTTCATTTTTCACTTTCCTTCATTGATATTTTTCCCATCATAATTTTTTTCTCTTTTTTTTGCCCTTTCTTCATCACTGATTTTTTTCCGATCCTTTCCATAATAATCTTTTCATTTTTCTCCTTTCTCCTTTTCACATACACAAACACAAACACATACACAAACATATACACATAGGCCTACACAAACACATACACAAATACATACACAAAAAAATACATACACATACACATACACAAACACAAACACATACACAAACAGATACACATACAAAAACACATACAAAAATACATACCCATACATACACATGCACAAACAGATACGCATACACAAATACATACGCAAACAGATACACATACAAAATCATATAGACAAACAAACACAAACAAACAGACGCACCTAACATACAAACAGACAAAGTAACACACCCGTCTGTCTGTCTATAAATCACCCGGCAAGTGATTGTTGGTTTTAGCTGCTCATGATGTAATACCTGAAACGCCACACCTGTTAATGAGATTGTGAGCCCCCCCACCCCCCCCCATTTACCTCTCTCTCTCTCTCTCTCTCTCTCTCTCTCTCTCTCTCTCTCTCTCTCTCTCTCTCTCTCTCTCTCTCTCTCTCTCTCTCTCTCTCTCTCTCTCTCTCTCTCTCTCTCTCTCTCTCTCTCTCTCTCTCTCTCTCTCTTTTTTCTTTCTTTAATTACTTTTGTTATCATTTTCTTTTTTCTTTCTTTTTCCTTCTATTTCGTCTTTTTTTTCTTTCTTCTTTTTCTTTCTTTCATTTCTTTCTTAGCTATCGCTCTTTCTTTTTCCTTCTTTCTTTCTTTCTTTTCTTTTTCTTTCTTTTTGTTTTCATTTTCTTTTGTCTTTCTTTTCCCTTCTTTTTCTTCTTTTTTTTTCTTTGATTTCTTTCTATCTATTTATATCTATCTATCTATCTAGATAAAAAAGGAAAGTTGGAATCTCTCTTAATTATTTTCATCATCTTAATAAAAAATGCGTGGGATAATATTGATGAGTTTATGAAAAAAAAAAACTATCGCCCTAACTAACTTTTCTAGTCTCCTGAAGCTTTCCATCGTTTATTAAAAGTAGGAGTGTAATATCGTCACCCTCATAAAATAATCGCCTAAGTCATTTTTCAGCGATGTCCAGGTTTTTGTCTACATCAATTTTTTATACACGTGACGCCCGTTTTTGTAGAGTTGCCTTCGTCATTCAGGGTTTGAGTGTTCTAGAATTGGCCTTTTCATTTCTGCCTAAATCTGAAGCCATGTGAGATAGTGGCGTTCTTTTCTGATTTTTGTAGAGTTGCCTTCGTCATTCAGGGTTTGAGTGTTCTAGAATTGGCCTTTTCGTTTCTGCCTAAATCTTAAGCCAAATGAGATGAAAGAAAGTTGGAAAGTTTCGTTTAGTCGGCGCAACATCTGTGGTCATATGCCGGAGAGAGACAGGAGGGGGAAGGAATTAGAGGAGAAGGGAACAGACCCCAGGAGACGGAACACAACCCCCGATTAACCAAATGAGATGATAACAGTTATTTTCCTATTTCCTGTAAAGTAGCAAATAATGACATAGGCACTTTGCTTACGAAGGTGACGAAATATATACCTTTTTATGTCCCAGAGAGAGAGAGAGAGAGAGAGAGAGAGAGAGACTAAGTGAACTAACCGAACTAGGCTTTCGCTCGGTTCTACATCATCTGCATCACTTAACTAAAGGCTATTCTGTTATCTCATCTACTACAATCAACTTAGCAGCCAGCAACGTCACTCCGGTCCTGACGAGTGAGATAACAGTGCGCGCCTTAAAAGTACACTAAAAACTTGTAACGTAAATGGTAACAGGAGGAAATATTATTAAAACATGTATGCAAGGAGCGTGGAGTGAAGGGTCTATTCTTGGAGTGGCGGGGGAGTGGGAAAGGTCAAGAACTACTCAGCTATCCATAATTCATTCTTAATTAACGGGGGACAAATGAGTCGTTGAAATTAGTGGTAGGTGGTGCAGGTGTTGTAGTTGTAGTGGTGGTGGATGTGGTAGTGGTAGTAGTAGTAGCGGTAGTAGTAGTAGTAGTAGTAGTAGTAGTAGTAGTTGGTAAGTAATAATAATAATAATAATAATAATAATAATAATAATAATAATAATAATAATAATAATAATAATAATAATAATAATAATAATAATAATAATAATAATAATAATAATAATAATAATAATAATAATAATAATAATAATAATAACAATAATAACAATAACAACACTAATACTAACTCTAATCATTCCTGAGCGTTAATTAATCGCTGAGCAAACATCAAACATCAGCGCTACAGAGAGAGAGAGAGAGAGAGAGAGAGAGAGAGAGAGAGAGAGAGAGAGAGAGATTGATTTGATAAATTTATTACGCCTAATGACGACAAACAAAATACAAGTTTGATATCCACAGGTGTCCGCCAGTTCTTCTCCCTCGCACAGACGCTGTTCAAATACAGGGGCCTTGTCCGCTCTCGTTTAAAGTATGCATCTCATGTGTGGGGGAGCTGCACTCACACAGCTCTGCCAGACAAAGTGGAGTCTAAGGTTGGTATCAGATGCTCCCAACCCTCACACCAACTATTTCCAAAGGCCAAAAAGGAGATTAATAGAGTTCTAATAAGTGTTCTTTTAGGTTCACGGTACAGAAGAAGGCTCAGACTACCACCAGGGTCATAAAAGTACCCGTGGAAATGCCCTAAACTCCCACGAAAGACTAGTAAATTACGTGTTCTTGGGCGCAGAAATGTTTGACTACCACCAGGGTCATAAAAGTACCCCTGGAAATGCCCTAAACTCCCACGAAAGACTAGTAAATTACGTGTTCTTGGGCGCAGAAATGTTTAAAAATATGGCCCTAAGTCTCTTCGTCTCATCTACTCTCCTCTCCTCTTACTGAGTCTTCTACCCTTTAAATTCCGCCGCCATGTGTCCTCTCTATCCTCTGTCGATATTTTCACGCTGACTGCCTTCTGAACTCGCTAAATTAATGCCTCCCCCCTCCCGCGGCCCCACTGCACTCGACTTTCTACTCTAGCTCATCCGTATAGTGTCCAAATCCCTTATGCAAGAGTTAAGCTGCACCTTCATTCTTTCATCGCTTTCACTGGTAAACTCTGGAACAACCTTTCTTTGTCTGTATTTCCTCCTGCCTATGACTTGATCTTTTTGAAGAGGAGAGCACCATGACACATCTCAACGCGAAATTGACCTCTCTTTTGGCCACTCAAACTACCTTCCTTTTGCAGGAGCTCTTAGTATCCTCCCTTTTTTTGTTTTTTGCCGCTAAGCTTCCGTTACCGTAGAAGGACAAATTCAACACAAAAGCACAAACTCCAAAACCAACAAAAACACAACACAGCACGCCCGCAACACAAACACACAACACTGGAACGCCACCAACACAACGCACGCAACACTAACCGCCTTGTCCTGCAGGTGCCGTACGACGCAGGGCAGGTGAGCGGTGGTCCCGGCCTGCACCGTCACCTCCGTCTGACCCACGCCGAACCGGGGACCCCCACGCCCGTGACCCCCGCCCACGCCGCCGCCCGCCACGCCTGAAACACAAACAGTAACACATGGAACACAGGGGAGACAGAAACGGGTGGTGGTGGTGGTGGGAGTTGGAGTAATAAGAGAAGAAGAAGAAGAAGAAGAAGAAGAAGAAGAAGAAGAAGAAGAAGAAGAAGAAGAAGAAGAAGAAGTGAAAGAAGAAAAAAAATGGTATTAGTGGTTGTTGTTATTTTTGTTACATTATAAAAAAAAACTATTACTTAAAACCATAAAAAAAATATATATACCACTACCAATAATTCTACTACCAACACCACTACTACTACTACTACTACTACTACTACTAATAATAATAATAATAATAATAATAATAATAATAATAATAATAATAATAATAATAATAATAATAATAATAATAATAATAATACGACTACCACTACCACCACCACCACTAATAATAACAATAACAATAACAATAATAATAATAATAATAATAATAATAATAATAATAATAATAATAATAATAATAATAATAATAATAATAATAATAATAATAATAATAATAATAATAATAATAATAATAATAATAACAATAATAATAATAATAATAATAATAATAATAATAATAGTAATACCACTCGCTCCGGGAAATATGTAACACCAATTCCCTGAACCCCCCACGCCGCTTAATCTTCAATAAATCTGAAAAATTAACACAAATCTCGGGAAAATAAAATATATATACATTTCACCAACAAAATGCAAATATATGGTGGACTTGTTCTCTCTCTCTCTCTCTCTCTCTCTCTCTCTCTCTCTCTCTCTCTCTCTCTCTCTCTCTCTCTCTCTCTCTCTCTCTCTCTGTATCTATCTATCTACCCATCTATCTATCTATCTCTTTCTCTATCAAAATATCTATCCATCATGATATTTTTTTTTCTTTCTCCTTTTCTTTCTTTCTCATGACAAACACTTCTCTCTCTCTCTCTCTCTCTCTCTCTCTCTCTCTCTCTCTCTCTCTCTCTCTCTCTCTCTCTCTCTCTCTCTCTCTCTCTCTCTCTCTCTCTCTCTCTCTCTCTCTCTCTCACACACACACACACACACACACACACGGGAACGCTTATATGGCTGCAATAATCCGGTTTAATGCATTCATATTTACAATTAGTATTTACCTGTACACGCACGCACGCACGCACGCACACACACACCTGGATCGGCGGTAATCAGAGTACATCACCTGATTGTGCCTCGTTCTGTCCGGGTCACTTTGCCAGGTGTTTGCGTTTAATCCCACACCTGTTTACTATTAATTATGCCACGCGTGTTCTCTTTATCTCTTTCATATCGCTAATTATTTTCACGGAATTTTTAGCGTTGGTAATTTTTTCCTCTATTTCTCTCACATTGGTCATTGATTCCACGATACTTTACGATATGAACTTTATGTTGTTAATTTCCTTTTTTTTCATTATTTTGTTTCCTTTTTTTCTTCGTTTATTTCTTCACCAAACTGTAAATACAAGAACTCACGTATTTATTCAGCAAACTTTATATGCAAGCACTTATTCATTTATTTATTTATCTTCCATATTTACTATTAATTATGCCACGCGTGTTCTCTCTATC